>NW_020664435.1:18217449-18292888 GCF_002925995.2 Terrapene triunguis | reverse complement strand
TCCCCCCGGACGGGGATTTGAGTCCCAAAAAGCCGGACATGTCCGGGAAAATCTGGACGTATGGTAACCCTAGATTTGAGGACCAAAAAGCCGGACATGTCTGGGAAAATCCGGACGTATGGTAACCCTAGCTGAGCAAATAGTTCCAGAACAAGCCCAGGCCCTGGGTCAGGGTGAGGCGGTAAACAAACAATCTAGAGCTCAGGCCCCAGGCAGGGCTGAGCAAATAGTTCAATATCAGGCCCCAGGCCCTGGGTCAGGGCGGGCAACACACAGTCTGGAGCTCAGGCCCTCAGGTAGGGGCTGAGCAAATAGTTCAGGAACAAAAACCCAGACTCCCGGTTCTGGCATCTGGGGCGAGGGGGAGACTGCCACCCGTAAGTGGGGTGGCAGGGGGGGACGCAGGCCCGCCCACTCCACTGCGTCCCAACCCGGGGCCCTAACAGCAGCAGGCAGCCTGTTGCTGTGTCAGTGAGGATCCTGGCCACAACACACTGACATCGGCTCTGGGTGTGCCGCAGCCAGACTAGGGTCGGCTGCCCCCGGGCTACTTCCTACCTCCCCCTCTAGCAGTACCTGCGTCTGGTCAGTGTCCTCCACGGAATCAAGCACCATGGGCTCCTCAGGGTACTCGGCGAGCGGTAGGCTTGGCAGCTCCTCTGGGTCGCTTCTCTCCGGTAGGCTTAACAGCTTCTCCGGGGTCTGGTTGTCATCAGGTCTTGACTGGTATGGCCAGTCCTCGGGTCGGTCACAGGCTGCAGGAGTCTCCCCAGCAGGAGCTAGGCCCCCAGCGTTTGGCTTCTCTGGCGGCCAGGCAGCTTCTAAGCTCTGGGGTGGGGCTTTTGTACTTCCTGTCCTGTGCTTTGACCTTTGGAGGGTGGGCGCAGGCTCCAGTGGCTCCGCCCACTTTGGCATCCAGAGGGGCTCGTACTTCTCTGGGGTGGCTGGGAGCCAGGCTGCCTCACTACAGGACCCCATTACCACATTACCTGAATTGGCTAGAAGAGTCATTGTTGACAGACATGAGGCACTTCCTCCCTGTGCCAAGAAACTAAGCGAGCTAACACCATGATGCACCATCTCCTGCTGGAAACTGTAACACGTGACTTATTTGTGAGGGGATTTTTTTCAGGCTGTTTATTTAAGAAACAAAATTAACTAATATAAGTTAGAATCACAGTAATATCAAACACCCACACATAGGTACATTGCATTCATGTGTTCCTGTACAAATATAGTTTATTTCCACTTGCTTGCAGGCAATCCTAAAAACCTGGTAGAATTTTTTAAAAAGTCCAATGCCAACTCTTACATTTTGCTCTCTGCTCTAATCCAGAGATACTGCACAGCCCAATGCAAATGAAGGAACACCACAATACATTAAATAAGGAATTAGAGTAGGTTATCCTATTCATTCTCATTTGCTCTCATGAACCCTACAATCCAGGTGAAAAAACAATAACTCTCAAACCTCAAGTATGTGCCTTTTGGGTCACATTTTCAAACAAATGAGGTGCATACACATTTACCACAACTGTACATATAAATCAAGTAATTGCTTGTGAAAATGGCTAATTCTGATAATTTGCATGGGCAGTGATCTGATTTGTGCATATAATCAGCCTAATGTTCTTCATTAAGAAAGGTGCTTGCCTGATTGTTTTCTGAAGTGCTTTTGTATGAAACTTGTCATTCATGCTTATATGCATTGAAAAAGTTTTATAATCATTGTTTATTTGCTATTCGTCTTGGGAGATGTTAAACTACAATAGTGATTACATTGCTATATCTTCCAATTATTAACAAACATATTTCACTGTTTTCATGTTTTCTATGAATACATTACAACGTTAGTATGTTTTTAAAATTCAGAAGATTATTTTAATAGTCCAGATCCATTTATCATGTGAGGGTGTGAAGCCAGAACTGTTCAGGATATAGGAATGGTTCCCCAGGTGCTTTGGAAGGCTAATCAGTAATGACACTATGAACTAGATTCACAAAGAAACTTAAGCCCGGTGAATATCCCTGGGATTTGTCTAGAAAATCACTGGGATTCACAAAGTTTGAGTTTGGCGCCTGGATCCCTATACAAAGAATGAGGAGAGATGGGCAACTCAGATGGGATTCACAAAAGCCAGCATGCTAGGTGGCTCTGTGCCTAAAATTGCCTAAGGGAGATGCCAAGCTGAGGGGTGTGTACTAAGCCCCACCCTCTCTGACCCACAAAAGCTTATGCCCAAATAAATTTGTTAGTCTCTAAGGTGCCACAAGGACTCCTCGTTGTTTAAGTCCAAACGGTCTCCCTCTACTTGGGATTCTCAGCTGCTAAGACTCTCTCTTGGCATTAGGCACCTATGCAGTTTTGACAAGAAGCCAAGGGTGGAGGAGAGGAGCTTCCTCATAATGTTTACCCCCATGGTTGTGATGCTGTCCTGGAATCTCTCAGGTGAGTGCGCTAGCCACTGGGTTGTGGGATATTCTGATGTTGGATTCCCTCCCACTCTCCTGTTGAAATTGTTTCACGGTAAATAATTTTTTATTATTTTTTAAACATTGGAGCATGGGGGACTGGATCCTGGATCTAACCACCTGACTACAGAGTCTTTCTTTTTCTCTCCCCTCCCCCCCTCAAAATGGTGAAGCTGTTCCTATGTGGATAAATAATGAAAGAATCATTGGCCCAGAGAGACAGCAAGCATGAGAAACGAGTTAGGCACCTTCAAGATTTGGAAGCAGCTGAGTGGGGGCTTTGTGAATCCCAGTGAAGCCTGATTCTGTGATTTAGGCACCTAAAGTGACAGTTAGGGCTAGATTGACAAAAGGACTAAGGTGCCTATCTCCTTAGGGAATGTTGCTCAAATCAGATGAATTACTGTAGATTGCTAAACTCATTTTGCTGTGCAGTATATTTATTAAAAATGACTTGTGCAATCCAAGATTTAGCTTTTCCATTTTAAAAGGTAATTCTATTACCTTTATTACAAAGCCACATATGCTTACATCAGGTATATGAATTATTAGATTTTCCAGCTTGTACATAATTCTTTTTTTGTCTCCCTCACCTATCAATTACATAGTCTGAATATCCACCAAAGAGGTTTAACCTGCTTGTATTCTTTTTTACTGCAGTGGCTTAGCAGCAGCAGGTTTGTGTTGGATATTTGATTTTAACAGGCTTCAGACTTAATTGTAAAAGGGGAAAAATAATATTTTGTACTTCTATGATACCTTCAGCCAGATGATCACAATACACTTTACATACATTAATGAATTAAGCTTCAGAAGTTAATGATGCTACTTCTCCATAAGAAATATAAATGCTGTGAAGATGAAATAGAATTATCACACTCTGGCTTAGTTTGCTGACTTATGTTCATGGCTTACAAACAGATAAGTTAGATAAAAACATAAAATACTCTTTTAGTACATTTGCAGTCTAACACTACTTTTATTCTTAGAATCTAGAATTTTAACACACACAACCAAAAACAGAGAGAAGGGAAGCAGGCTGTTCCGTAAGACAGAGAAGCACAACTCACCCTACCTTGCTGTTAGCTGGCTCTTTCCAGACTGACTCCGAATGTATGCTTTCCTACAGAGCCCTGTAGCCTGCAAGCAGGACCAGGAAACACTTTAATTTTAAGGGAACAGCCTGCAATTCTAACACGCCTTTCAAAAACATCACAGCTAGTTGTTGGCTTGTTCGTTCTGTCAACTTTGTGTTCTTTCCAGTGGATGTCTTGGAAAATTTGGGTTTGTTTTATGCTATAGTCCTACAAAGTGATGTGCATAGATGGACCCCTGTACCTGCGCAGAGCCTCATTGACTTCATTAGGTTTCCTCACAAGGTGCAGGAGTCAGCCCACATACAGCACTTCACATGACTGGGACCTAATGGCCAGCTTTTTAAAGGTAGTTAGGTACCTAAAGAGGTAGATTGGCACTTTTGACAATCTCATTAGGTGCCTAAGTGCCTAACTCCCAGGGAAATCAACTAGCTGCTTAAAAATCTGTCCCTAAGTGATTTAATTTTTCCCTGAGTGAATTAATTATGCATTTTTGATTGTTAGTCTCTGCATTGTTTGAGTATTATAACTATTTGTCATATACTTCATAACATTTTAGAGATTCTTGAAAAAAGCCTAGAGAAAAAAGCTGGCCGTAACTATGGTCCTGTAGGAAACAAGAAGTTGATTTATTTTATTGATGATATGAACATGCCTGAAATGGATGTGTATGGAACAGTTCAACCTCACACACTGATTCGACAGCACATAGACTACGGACATTGGTAAGCAATTACTACTTGTTTTATGCTAAATCAAAATTTTATTGTTATGGGCTAAAATCTGTAACCATTCTTCCCATGACAAAGAAAGAATTAGCACAAGTTTTAAACTTCTAATTTAGTTTTACTTTATATTTTCCATAGAGCAGGAAAATTGTGTTATTATTGTGATGGTTATAGTGGCAGAGTTGGGAGCAAAGGAACATGCATAATATCCTTTTGCCGTAGCTGGCTATGGAGGAAGCTGCTTCTTAACTCCAGGAAATCAGTGATTGACTTTGCTCTAAAGCATGAGCGTTGATAACCCTTGAAAATGTTTATCCTTGCTTGTGTAACTGCAGACGATGATATTTTTTGTTGTTCATATAAACGTCTATTGTTTTTTATAAAATCCTATTACACTCCTTGTCCTGATTATATCATGCAGATGTGAGTTCCATAGGGTAACTATAATAACTAACTGCCTAAACTAATTTCACTCTGTTCTTTAGCTTATTTGGTTGAATTCTTGTGAACCCTTCATTACATTCTGCTTTTCTCCATTTCCTGTCTTATTCATTAAAACTGCTTTGATAGGTTCTAGGCTGAGCTCTAGAAATAGAGGGGGGAACATCTATAATGTGTTCAGACCTTTAATAATATAATAATTGTATGGTGGTAATGCCGAGGAGCCACAGTATGGTCCAGAACCCCATTGTGCAAGGTGCTGTACAAACACAGAACAAATAGTCCCTCACCTGAAGAGCTTAATTCAGGATATCAAGAGTGTCTAACTACAAAAGACCATTGCAAAAATGAAGATGAGAATAATCCAAAATTAAAGGAAAAACTGTGTCATCTTGCACTGTTCCTTCAGAAAATCTTTCCGCTGTCCCAATGAGGCAGGCTTAGTTTTGCCCTTTACTTCTTTCATGTAGGAGGGTACCTTAAGTTAGTTGTTCTTACTGCTGATTGGCTTTCCAGAGACACCCAGAGAATGCTTTCCTCTATTGTGATGGACCTGAGCGGGGAGGGAGCAAGTGAACTGATGAATGAACAAGCAAACATTCTGTTAAAAAGCTATTGCCAGGACACACACACAAGTACACCTCTACCCCAATATAACGCAACCTGATATAACACGAATTCGGATATAACGCGGTAAAGCAGTGCTCCAGGGGGGCGGGGCTGCGTACTCCGGCGGATCAAAGCAAGTTTGATATAATGCGGTTTCACCTATAACGCGGTAAGATTTTTTGGCTCCCGAGGACAGCGTTATATCGAGGTAGAGGTGTATATATATATATTGGTGGTATTGAAAGGGTTAATGTGCCATCTCAATTCCTTCTCCTTCACTATGTGGACACTTTTTTCATATATTTACATTTTAAATTATTTGTTCTTTCTCCCTACTAGGGAGTTAGGGACATATGTCCCTTGGGAACTATGCAGCACAGGGAAGTTTGGTGAGGGTCTGTGTGTCTCTTCTCTTTCCTGGCACATGTTCTTTGTAAGGACCCTCATCAGAACTGGGGCTGGGATGAGGTGTTAGTATCTGTGCTATTCCCAAGTCTTTTAAAGTAGATTCAGTTTAACTCAGTAAAGGACATAGGAAGAAATATAGTGTACTCAGAAATGACATCTGATGTCTTCTGAATATCTTCAGCTATTCAGGGGAAAAGACAAGCAGAGAGGAAAGTGAATATTTAAGTCTGAGATATCACTAATGCAGTGGACTCAATCAGCTCCAACTCAGAAACCTAATACTTTTTAGAGCCACCTGCCCCAGGTTATAAATTGCCCTAGCTTTAGATATGTTTTTAGAAAATGTTCCTTGTTTCTGATTTTAAATATTATGAACATGTAAAGCTACTGAAGCTATCTTCTTTAAACTCGGCTTGATTTTTTTTAAAGTCTCCGTTCTATAGAACAAGCTGAGTTAGGAGAAAGTTGACTTAGTAATTTTAAAGTTTTGAACATTTATATCTGGTAAATTAATCCTAAACCAGAGTGTACTTATCTGAGTTCTAATCAGAGTATATGGGAAAGGTACATTTTTCAAATGCTTAGATAATTCCAAATGACTGCATTGAATTTGTTCAGACTTTAAAAACACAACCCACTCCCCTTTTGGCATGAGACCAAGTGTGGAAAACTTCAGCCCAAAATAAATTTGACAGTAGTAATGAGGAGCTGAATAAGGAGGTTTAGAATGTAAGTTGATATTCTACATTAACTATAGTGGGATGCTATATGCACCCACTCTAATAAGTGTGCATCTGTCTGTCTCTGTTTCTCTGTCTGTCTTATTTAGGGCTTGATTCTGCAAAGTGCTAGGCATGGTGTCCTCAGTCCAGAAAAGGACTTAATCTCATGTATGTGAGTAGTCACATTGACTTAAATGAGACTACTTGTGCTGAAAGTTAGACATGTATGTAAACCCTGGCAAGATCAGGGCTTATATGAGAAAGAAGGACAATACAAGACTGTATGATAAGAGGTAAAGGATTTATTGTCATAAATTTGCAATGGCAGCATTACTCTTGAGTAGAAAAGCTTATAAGTGTTTTGGTTTGTTTTATTACTTTTAAATTGGTGGCTGCTGGAAGATGCCAGAGGTTTGGAATGTTAATTGTAATCCCAGTGGTGATAGATTAATGGGCAGAGTGTATATAAGAAGTTTAAAGGAACTAGATAAATACAATTTATCATACTATCATCACCACATATTGGGTGTTTGAATATTGTGCTGTTTGTAATGCTGAATATAATAATAATACTTGTATCCAATGAGATGCATAGAGGTTTGTGCCAAAATTTTCAAAACAGACTCTAATTTTGGGTGCTTCAATTTTTGGGTGCCTAAGTTCAGATATGTAGTGCCTGATTTTAAGAGTCATGGAGCAGCTGCATCTCTTATTGCCTTTTTTTTGAAAATATGAGCGCTATTCACTTCTAAAAATAAGACCCTAAGTTTTCCAATTTAGGCTATCAAAAATGAAGTTACCCAATATTAAATTGGGTTAAATTTGGAAAAAGTGGCCTAAATGACTTGCCCAGGTCACACAGTGAGCCAATAGTAGAGCCAGGAATCAAATCCAGGTTCCCTGACTCCTTGTCTCACGCCCCGTCCATTGGGCCATATTGCAAAAACCAAGACGTGGTCTTCTAATCACACCTATTGCCTTTTGTTGCTTTCTGTCAAATATGCTTGATACCTGTTTTCACGGTGCTCTGCACCTGGAACAACTTTCCCCTTCCTCTGTGCCCAGCATATTGTTGGCTCTCTGTCTGTGATGAAACCTGCTCATTTTAGCTACTTTTACTCTACAAAGGCTCTGGGAGTATGTCTACACTGCAGGTGGGAGTGAGACTCCCAGCTTGTGTAGACAAACTTCTCATGGTAGTGGAGCTCGCTCTAGTGCGCTAAAAATAGCTGTGTGTATGTTGAAGCACCAGCAGAGCCTTGAGCTAGCCACCTGAATTCAAACTCACCCTATTCCCTGGGTCCGAGCTGGGGTGGGTAGCCTGAGTCTCCACTAGTACCGCAATGTCCACACAACTATTTTTAGTGTGCTAGTGCAAGCCCCATTACCATAAGTCTGTCTACCTGGGCCAGGAGACTCGCTCTCTGCTGCAGCGTAGACATACCCATTGTGTTCCCACACTCATTCTACCTCCTTAATTGTACTGTACTATATCTGTCCAAGCTAGACTGGGTGCTAGGACCTGTCTATATTGTAAAGAGTCATGCTAGAGCTGATTTGAAATATTTTAGATGGAACAATTTTCTGTCGGAAAATGCAGTTTTGTCAAAATCAGAATGTTTCACGAGACTAGGTTGATTTTGATGAAATTTTCAATGGGGAAATTTTGAAACAATTCCAAATCAAAACAAAGTACTTTGTATGTTAGACACAGGAGGTAATTGTCTCGCTCTACTTAGTGCTGGTGAAGCCCCAGTTGGAGTACAGTGTCCAATTCTGGGCACCACAATTTAGGAAAAATGTGAACAAATAGGAAAGAGTCCAGAAGTCCAAAAAAATAAAGGCATAGTAAACCTGACCTCTGAGGAAAGATTAAGAAACTGGGCATGTTTAGTCTTGAGAAAAGAAGACTGAGGAGGGACCTGATAACAGTCTGCAAATATGTTATGGGCTGTTATAAAGCGGATGGTGATCAGTTGTTCTCCAGTCTACTGAAGATAGGAGTAATGGGTTTATCTGCAGCAAAGGAGATTTAGGTTAGATATTAGGAAAAACTATCTAACTATAAGGGTATTTAAGGTCTGGAATAGATTTTGAAGGGAGGTTGTGGAGTCCCCATCATTGGAAGCTTTTAAAAACAAGTTGGACAAACACCTGCCAGGGATGTTCTAGGTTTACTTGGTCCTGTCACATTGCAGGGGGTTGGGCTTGATGACATCTTGAAGTCCCTTCGATGCCCTTTATTTCTACAATTCTATTACTCTCTCATTTTGTTTCTACTATATATAGATATAGATTGTTTCAACATTATCTAAATGAAACATTTTGTTAAGGTCATTTTGTTGTTTCCAAATCAATTTTTTTCAGAATTTCTCTTCTACACAAAATTCAGAATTGCAATTTTCATCCTGAGTCAGGACAAAATCAAATTTTGAAATGTTATAATTTCTATCTTCCAATTAGAACTAAGCCATGCGTTACCTATGATGCGCTGACAGTAATTATCAATCATTTTAAACTAAAGTTGTTATATTTTCTGTCTTCTAGGTATGATAGGCAGAAGTTAACTGTAAAAGAAATACATAATTGCCAATATGTTGCTTGTATGAATCCAACTGCTGGCAATTTCACTATCAACCCTCGACTCCAGGTATGGTTTCAAGTGCTATATCATAATAACCCTATATTTAATATGTTAGATATAATGTTTAGAATTTAGCTTTTCATTGCAACAGACATAAACACTACAGACGCTTCCCGACTTACGCAAGCGTTCTGTTCCGGAACGCCTTTCGTAACTCGAATTTTGCGTAAGTCGGAAGCGTATACCCGACAATTACGCAAAAAAAATAAAATAAATAGAAACCCTCCTATTTCTAGTTTACGGAACATTTTCTGTAAGTGCGGATTTGCATAAGTCGGGTTTGTGTAACCCAGTGGGCATCTGTAATTTGGATATGGTCAGTCTCTTTTCTCACCTTGAACTCCCAGTGATGCCAATAGCAGCTCTATGCTCCCAACCAGCAGATTTTATCAAAGTGTATAGATTGCTGGTCTGTGTGGGTATTCCCTGTGTGTGCACATGTGCTCTATGTGCCTGAAACTCTTCAACAACACTATCTGCTGGTCTTTGCTTTCACCTCTGCCTCATGCTCCCAAGTGAGGGCATAAGAAGCAGCCCAGATCGACTGCCTCTCTAGTTCCTTTTTACTGCTCTCAGTCTGGGAGGGAGCCTTTCTGTGTCTGTCGCCTTCTAACGTTCCTTTCCGACATCGACTTTATAAATACATTTTAAATAGTTGCTATTAGTTTAGTCTTAGTTAGATAATTTGGGGATCAGGTTTCCTGCTCCTTTTGTTCCCCCATGTATCAAAGCACTTTGTATGCCAAGGATTCCAGGCCTCAAACCCTGCCTGGCCTGTCTTCAGAACTTCCTGATGAGTGACCAGCATGAGAGCTGCCTGAACTGCTTCTGAGGGCTTATCTTCACTACCGGGGTAAGTCGACCTAAGTTATGCTTCTCCAGCTACGTGAATAACGTAGCTGGAATCAATGTAGCTTAGGTCGACTTATCCTGGCGTCTTCATTGTGCTGTGTCAATGGGAGACGCTGTCTGGTTGACTTCCCTTACTCTTCTCGGAGAGGAGGAGTACTGGGGTTGACTGGAGAGTGCTCTGCCATCGATTTAGTGGGTCTTCACTAGACCTGCTAAATCGACCCCTGCTGCACTGATTTGCAGCAGCGTCGATCTCCCCGTAGTGAAGACCAGTCCTGAATCACACATTCCTTTGAAGTGTGATATCTGCCTCTCCTTTCCCTCTCATACTAAGCAGTTTTTGGAGTTCTGACTCCATAGGCATCTAATGGAGCTCTCCATGACACCCATTTTGGATCCATTTCCACTCCTCATTTCATCAATCTGAACCTCCAGCACTGACATTTTCCAGCTTGGAATCCTCCAGTAAACCCAAGGACTCCTGTGAACAGAGATATGAGGGAGGGTAAGGAGGAGCAGTCGTAAAAAGAGATAAATCATGCACAAGTCCTTTAAGAAGAGGATTACCTATCCTTTCCCCTCCCCACCCCCGGCACCGAGTGAGATTCCATGTCCTGATTTCCATAGAGATCGCTTACAAGGGTTGGGTCTTAGTCTGCATCAGAGCACGTTGTACTGGTAGCAAAGGATCCACTGATAGCATTGTCTTCATCTCCAGTTGAGGTAGGTGGCACCAGTCTTTCCTTCTCCCCCGGAGGATTATAGACAATACCAGGACCTCCCGAGGAGGATCACAGACACCTTTGAGATCCCATTGGAAGAGATTCAGCATTTCACCTTAAACTTCTGAACATTCTCCATTCTACGGCTCCTTCCAAGGTGGCGTTCCGGATCAATGAGGCCACACTGGATCCTGCTAAATCTATTTTGCACACACCAGCCACCTGTGTCCTGACCCCAAAAAGTGTAGAGAAGTACTTTTGCCCTCCAAGGGAGTGGAATTTTTGTTGTTCCACCCTAACCTGAACTCTGTCCAGGCATTTGCACCAGCCCAGGTCCACTCTCTTGGACAAGGCTATCAGAAGACAAGAACTCTTCAGCAGAAAGAACATCTCATCAGCCAGCCCACTCTTCCATATTGCAAACTACCAGGCACCGATGTCATATATTACAACAAATAGAGTCCACCAATAAAATGCCGCAAGAATGCAGGCCCCAATTCCAGGCCATCCTGGGCGAAGACAAACTGGTTGCCAGATCATCCATTCAGGCATCACTTGATGTGGCAGCATTGCAACCTCCATAGCTATGAGGAGGGCCTCTTGTTTCTAGTCACTTGGGACAGAAGGCCCAGGGGACAGTTGAAGATTACTGCTGCCTAGGTCTACTTGTTCTTTCAGAGGGTGCAAGGAAGCAGGGAGATGGGAGGCAAGGCGTACATCAATGAATACATCAGGAAGTCTGACCAACCAACCCCTAGACTTGAGAGCCTGAGCTGCAGCCCAAGTCGCAATGTCCATACTGCTATTTTTAGTGCGCTAGCTCATTCCTTGCTAAAGCGAGTTTGTCTACCGAGACTGGGAGGGTCGTTCCCAGCCGCAGTGTAGACATACTCTGAGTGGCACATAGCAGAGAGCCTCTTTGCCTCAGTCTGTGGGAATTATCAGGTGGTCATTGACTTCACTTCTGTCTGCCCTCAGAATAATAACAATCTTTTTTTTTTTTCTTATTTTCAGAGACATTTCACAGTGTTTGCTCTGAACTTCCCATCTGCTGATGCCCTGAACACCATCTATAGCAAGATCCTTGGTTTCCACTTCCAGAGGCATGTTTTTAATCCATCAGTGTTAAAGAATGCTCCAGCCATGATCCAAGCAGCAATATGGCTTCATCAAACTATGGTTCAGAACTTTCTGCCAACTGCGGTTAAATTCCACTACATCTTTAACCTAAGAGACCTCTCAAACATCTTCCAGGTCTGTATCATAGACCGACTTTCACTCTAGGTATAACTTCTTATTATTAATAATATTCATTTATGTTTATTATAGTAGTGCTTAGGATCAACCAAGAGTAACCATTGTGCTAGGCACTGTCCCAATAGTAACGGACAGTCCCTGCCTTGAAGAGTTTACAATCTAAATAGACAAAACAGACAGACAGCAGGAGAAAGGGATGTAATGCTCAGAGTGATGGTTTTCAAACATCATGTTAAGGCTATGATTTTGGGGGTGGTGGTGAGGTTTTGTTGGGAGGGAAATGTCTAAATGAAAATACAAAGGGAGAGAGGATGTAAAGGTTAGAAGGTGGGGAAGCAAAGAAGGGTGGGGGAGTGAGGCTGAAGTCAAGAGATTGAGGCTAGGGAATGGAGAAAACAGCCAATCAGTGCATGGGAGTACAGAGCGAAAACTGGATTCTGCTAGCTCCTGCTAGCTTGAGAGTTTTTTTGTGGGGTGGGTTGGGGGGGGGGAGAGTGATGGCTCCTCCCTGGAATATTCTCTTAACCAACCTACATGTTTTTGTGGGGAGTGGTTTCTGCATGGGTCTGGTCCCACAGAAAAGAGCGGGTACCACTCCCCCCAATACACGCACTGTGGTAAGTAAGCTAATTCAGTGTGTTTTGTGCATATGTCATCAAAATCTCTTTCTCAAATAGGAAGTAGTTAGTTTTTTTGTATTGAATACTTTTTCCCATTAATATGTGCTTTCTAGTCTGACATAATATATGGGCTTTCATCCTTGTACAAACAGAAGGAGAATTTTAGGACCTAGCATTCTGAGACTGTAGCACTATCTGTAACTTCCAAAACCGCAGGCTATGATTTATCTATTGGAATGAGAATTAACATGTAAGGTAACAAGGAAAACCTTAAGTCTTGGTATACTGATGTAAATAATTCACTCTAGTGAATCAGAAAACTTGCAAACTCCTGTAATAATTCACATAGCCCATTTCATGATGGAATAATTCTCATGTGAGGTGCTCAAGGCTGGAATTCTGAAAAGTTAAATAGAAGGCAGGAAAGAGGTGAGTAGTGCTGAAAATATTAACGGGACCATCACTAACCCACACTTCTGTAAACCTCAAATGCACACTGAAAATGGATTTTTGTGTTTGCAGTTCACCGAAATACTAAGGGGATGCCTATACTACAAGCACTACAGTGGCACAGCTGCGATGCTGCAGCTATGTTGTTGTAGTGCAGACACCTGCTACCATTGCTGTAGTAAATCCACCCCCTCAAGAGGCAGCAGCTAGGTCAATGGATGAATTCTTCCATTTAACCTAGTGGTGCCTACACTGGGGCTTAGGTTGGTTTAACTTTATCTCTCAGGAGTGTAATTATTTTTCTCATCCCTGAGCATCCCCAGGTCAGCCTTAGTTTTAGATGTAGGCCAGGCCTCCAACTCACAGACTAGTGAGATTCTGTTGCTGTGCTGAGGCAGGTCGAACACTTGTGATATGTTCCTATGATGGAGTGTACCAGGCCTTTGTTAGCCCCCTGCTGGAGGCCCCATGGTCTTACCACACCCAATCCCAGGAAGGAGCAGCCAATCAGGACCCAGCAGGCTCAGATAAAAGGAGCTGCAGGGTCTGAGCAGGTCAGTTCCTGGCTGGGGCCAGAGGAGCTGGGAAAGGTGCTCTGTGCTGGTCACAGGCGCTCAAGGGAGAACCAGAAGACATGTTTTGATGGTACTTGCATTGAGCAAGGAGGAAGAGGATTTGAGAACTTCAGCCTTGAGGTGTAGGTGAAGAGAGAGAGAGAGGGGCTATGTGGGAAAAGGCCTGGGGAACAGCAGCAGCATAGGGAAAGGCTTGGGGAACAGCAGCAGCGAAGTGAAGGAAGCAGTGCATGGTTGCTGTATGCAGGATCCCTGGGCTGGGACCCAGAGTAGAAGATGGGCCTGGGTCACCTCCTCTCTCCCACCCTGCCAGCCACTGGCAAAGTGGCCTAAGTCCCGAGAAGGTGGCAAGGCTCCTTTAAAAACCCAACCAAAGGATTGGATTAAAAAGGGTCTAGAGATGGGGCTGAGGACCCTGGTGAGGGCTAACAGCATATTGAACTCTTTGCTATCCCAGAAGGGGCTCATCCAGTTGACTATGTGATTTGGCCAGAGGGCTGAGCCACTGAAGGCCTACCAAGCTAGGTTGACAACTTACAGAGCATGACACAGGCAGGAAAGGCCTGCAATACCACACCCAGTTGCTAGGAGGCCCTCCTGAGGTGAGTGCTATGTCATCTTGGGTTTGTCTTGACTATGATAAAAAGATGTTATTTTTAGAATAGTTACCTAGCACTCTAAAATTCTAGCATATACAAGGCAAGTCATACTTTAGTGTGTGCTAAGTAGTTGAGTTGAAGCCTTGGGCTTGGATTAATGAGTTTGACTTCAATTCAACCAACTAACACATTCTAAATAGTCTCTTTCTTCCTGGCCAAGACAACCACTTTCAGAGTTTCCTCAATAAAGCCTCGAAACAGGGCTATTTATAACTGACTCCTAGCGCTGGTTGTCCTCTTCATCCTGCCATGCACCAAGTCCTCACACCTCACTGATCCACACTTGACCTCCTTCTCTTCAGTGCAGATTAGTGAGGTTCTACTGAATGTTTGTTTGATGATGGATTCAATTTTTTCACAGAGTTGATAAACTGAAACACTTGCTAATCTGCAAAGGGACTTGAATGCAGATTCAAGAATTTACAGTCCAAAAGGCAAATTATATTTCCCTATCAATTAGTACAATCAATTTCTGAAAAAAATAAAATGTAATGAGCATGGAAAGGCATTTTAGGGAAATTAGGTGACTCATATTTTAGAAATTATAGAAATTAATGGAGATATCCCATCTCCTAGAACTGGAAGGGACCTTGAAAGGTCATCAAGTCCAGCCCCCTGCCTTCACTAGCAGGACCAAGTACTGATTTTGCCCCAGATCCCCAAGTGGCCCCCTCAAGGATTGAACTCACAACCCTGGGTTTAGCAGGCCAATGCTCAAACCACTGAGCTATCCCTCCCTCCCCCCTTTGGGAACTAAAGGAGCAGAAGCTGATTGGCATTCTAGAGTTTGGCTACTTTTGCTGTTTAGTGACAGAATTTTTTTAAAATTTGGCTATATTGTATTGTTTTTAGGGAATTTTATTTGCTACACCTGAGTGTTTAAGGCAACCAAATGATCTTGTATGTCTTTGGCTTCATGAGTCTTCACGTGTTTATGGAGATAAACTGGTGGAACCAAAAGACTGTCATTTTTTTCATAAAAAGCTGATCGACACTGCACACAAGTATTTTGAGGTAAGGCTATATACTGGAAATATCTTCTTCTGCAGTATTGATTAAATTAAAGTTGTTCAGGGATATGTCAAATTTACTGCAACTATAAATAACCACAAAAGTCCCATACTGTAGCCCAAGAAATTGCAGCCAGTGAATGTGCTGATTCAACATACTCCCTTTAACGTCATCTGTTAGCAGGGTTTCTATCAAAGAAAAGTAAGCACCTGACTGATGTGGTAGCGGGTACTAGCTTTCCAATGACCATAACAAGTAAGGCTTTTTCAATGTGATATCATTAATTCTGGTCTCTGCAAAGATGGTAATTTTCTTCTTGACTATAGTTCTCCACTCGTGTTTGATTAGCTGTGAGGATTTTCAAGTATCTGCTGCACTGTTGTTAGCACTTTTAAGCAAACGCTCGAGACCGTCCTTAAAATGGAGGCAATGACCTTCTCACTGAAATGAATCTTCATGTAGTTGAGTGTATTTGAGGTAACAAGATGGTGTTTATTTGATCAGTTTTTTTATCATAACTGTGATACAAATATATTTATTTAATACCTTTCTAGCTTTTTCCTTGGGAGACTAATTTTTTATTTTGTATTAGACTTTTTCTCCAATAGTTTGACTGATTTAACAAAACATATGCAACTATTTAATGTAAAACAAAATTATCTTTATTTCTTAGTTTTTAATTTCAGCATTTATTTGGACATCAGATCACTTAGTTATAACAATGTATAGTTTTGTCATCTGGGCATTTGCAAGTACCATAAATATAAGCCAGTCTTACAGAAAATAAACAATAATTAGATACACAGTAAACAAGGTTTGCAAATAAATACAGGTTATGGTTTCAGATTAGATTTTCTGGGCTAAATTCTTGTCTGATTTACAATGCAATTACAAGGAATATGCCTTTTCCTCTTACTTGATTTTGTTTTCTTTTAACAACCCGTTCATTAAACTTTACTACAACTGTCTCTCCCCTTGCCTAACATGGCTTGTACAACAAACAAAATGTATGTGATGTTGTGCAGTCTATATGGTTTTATAAAAATATAAGTGAATGTAAGGTAATTGGGATATGCTTCATGCAAAAGGTCTCTTGTAAGGTATCATTACAAAGCTCATAATCTACTGAGTGTGATCATCCTATTTGTAGAAATGTACCACTCTTGTATCTAAAACTAGAAATATAAAACATAACTCTGAGGGCCTATTGTAATTATGTAAAGTGTGGGCCATTAATGATGGTTTGGAATCTTGATGACTCCCATTAACAAGGACCATTGTCTGCAGATGACTGTGTTTACCTGTGAGTCTTCCTGTATATGTGTGTGCTGGCAAGTGAGTAATGAAGTCTTGCAGTGACATGTGATCATGTCACCTGAACTGGAATCCATCTTTAACCTGGTGCTTTTCCAGTGAGGGGGGGGGTGGAAACCCAGAGGGACAAAGGATTCCCGCCTTATGCAAAAGATATATAAAGGGGTGGAAGAGAACAGAGAGGGAGAGGAGCCATCATGGAGAAGCCCCTAGCTAACACCTAAGCTGGAACAAGAGCTGTACCAGGGGAAAGACTTGTGCCCAGGCCTGGAAGGTGTCCAGTCTGAGAAAAACTTACTGAAGCATCTCTGAGGGTGAGATTATCTGTATTTGGTTTGATTAGGCATAGATTTGCGCATTTTATTTTATTTTGCTTGTGACTTACTTTGTTCTGTCTGTTACTACTTTGAACCACTTAAATCCTACTGTCTGTATTTAATAAAATCACTTTTTATTTAGTAATTTACTCAGTATGTATTAATACCTGGGGGAGCAAACAACTGTGCATATCTCTCTATCTGTGTTATAGAGGGCGAACAATTTATGAGTTTGCCCTGCATAAGCTTTATGCAGGGTAAAACGGATTTATTTGGGTTTAGACCCCATTGGGAGTTGGGCATCTGAGTGCTAAAGACAAGCACACTCCTGTGAGCTGTTTTTGGGTAAACTTGCAGTTTTGGGACAAGTGATTCAGACCCTTGGTCTGTGTTGGAGTCAGACAGGAGTGTCTCGCTCAGCAAGACAGGGCGCTGGAGTCCTGAGCTGGCAGGGAAAACAGAAGCAGGGGTAGTCTTGGCACATCGGGTGGCAGCTCCCAAGGGGGTTTCTGTGATCCAACCCGTCACAATGTATATCTAGTGCTGTCCATTATATCAGGCATGGCATAACATTCCATTGGGAATGCAGCAGAACGTCAGCAAGATACAATCGCTGGATATTAAAGCCTGTAGTTTCTTCCTGAATAAATGGGTGTATTGGTGCCAATACCAAAGTGTGAATTAACTATATAGTACTGAGATTTTTCAAAAACATTTATTACTCTGAAATATATCCATTCTTTACCAGACAAGGCAGTGGGACTATCTGAAATAGAGTTTGTCAAAAAATGCATGTGTATTTATTGTGGGGAAAGAGTTTTCTTGAAATTTTTTGCCAAAAAACCCCAACCCCGTCCCAGATTTCAAACAAACAAACCTGTTTTTGACACTTCGGGTCTTCCGCGCCTCCCCCCCTCCCCCCGCCACACACACACACTTTCACCCTTTTCCCCTTTACATTTTGCCACTGAAAAAGGAGTGAGAAGAGGAAAAACAGGTATTTTGGGGGGGGACTAAAAATTGGAAATCTTTTGTGGGCTTGGGGGGGGTTCATTTATTTTATTGTTGAAAAATTGGAAAATTTAGAAAAATGAAAATTTTCTGCAAAAAAAAATTAAGTAAGGTCATTTATTGTCAGAAAAAAAAAATTCAAATTAAAAATTTTGATCAGCTCTAAACTGAACCTTCCCAGCAAACTATTTGACAGTATTGTGGGCTTTTGCGGCACTGTTGGACTAGCCATTAAATGTGACATTTCCTATGTTTTTGGACATTCTTTTATTTTTTTCCTCTCCCCACTTGCTAGGGTGTGGAAGATCATCTTCTGCTCCAGCACCCGCTCATTTATTGCCATTTTGCAAATGGGGTAGCCAACCCTCATTACATGCCTGTCAAGGAATGGGAAGTACTGAGGAAGATACTTACAGAGACTCTAGAAAGCTACAATGAGCTTAATGCTTCTATGAACTTAGTTTTATTTGAGGATGCCATGCAGCATGTGTAAGTAGACTTTTTGAAAAAGCCCATTTAAAGACTTATTTATGCAGAGTCCATACAGTCAAGTTTAGAGGAGATACTGCTATCAGAGATTTATTGGGTAAGAAATTGCCTCTTTCGCTAAGTAGAAGCACTTATGCTATAGGTTAGTAGCATTTTTAATAAAATGATTATTTTGAGAAGACCATCCAGCAGTGTTCAGGGTGAGAGAACATCACTGATACCATTATGGAAATCCACGTCAAGACTGTAGTTAAGGTTGAGTTCCAGCTTACCTGTAAAGCAGGAATTCAACCTCTTTGTTTTTGTATGAACAGCATTTACCCTTTGAGTACAGAATGATTTTTCTGAGAAATTGCAAGTAACCCCATTAATTTATTCATTAAAATAATTTTAAAAATGGGTCCTTTGAGAAATTTAGTATGTGTCAGCCTTTTATTTAAGGACAAGAGGGTGGAAATATGAAAAAATCAATAGTCTTTAAAAATCAGGCTAATCTAATCTGGGACAACAAACAGTAAAATCATATTAGTATTGTATGATGTCACTACAGAGCAGAGCTTAGGGTTTTTTTTGGGAGCCTTAACTGCACATTTCCATACCTCAATGTAAGCATAATCTGAACTCTGTGTTTCCTTGGTTTATAATACTTACAACGACCTGTAAGATGTTTTACCCTTAAGTTACTAATATGTACTCTCAACCTTATCTCCATTTTATTGGTGTTTTTGTATGGGACTGTATATTGGAATCCATCATGGGGAAAAAATTGCAGTGCAGTTTCTGAGATCCAAGTTAAGCTGCAGTAGTTATGTTTACTGGCAACTGAGCAATTTTTCTTTTTTCAGGAGCTAATGGAAGGATTCTGCTCAGTCAGTGGAGCACAGACTCAAAATAGCTTCTACTTTTCACCATTTAGAACTTCTGTCTAATATAACCAGTCTCTCAATTAATGTGCAGCACTGTGATTCTCAGGGAGTTATAGTGATCCCTGCTGACAAAGCTTAGTTTTGCTAATGCAGTTCCTATTGTTTGTGAAGTCAAAACTTCTAAAATGGAACTTTTTCTCATTGTTAAGTTGTACTAGTATTTCTGCCTCTTTGTTGTGTTTTATCTAGAACATGCTCAGTGGGGCAGGTACTGTGAGAGTCATCCTTAACAGAGCAGTCCATTGAGGAAATCTCTGCCCAAGCAGAGTAAAAAGTAGTTTAAATTAGAAAAATAATCCTATGGATTTTTTTCTTGAGGGTTGTAGACTCAGTTCTCCTGATTGGGAGATTTAAGTGATTATCAGAATGCCGAAGCCTTCTCTTGAAATGTTGGTAGTCCATTAACTTCTTACTGATAAAATCTAGAGACAGCAAATAGTGTCTTGTGTGTCAGGCAAAAGTAGCGGAGCTTCTTAGGGAACCTCAGGAGCAGCAGCCCCTGAAAGGTACATTTGAAACTAAATCCTCTAAAACTTTCCTCCCTGTTGCTATTACTCTTACGAATCAATTATCCAATCAATTTAGAGACTTGACAAGGATAGCTTTGCCCATGAGCTCAACATATCAGTCTTGGTTTAACAGGTTTGCTATTCTCCTTTCAGGAGGTATCCGTATTAGACACAGATCCTCTTCTACTGCTTAATTCAAAAGATTCCACTCAAGGATAGTTGTCAGGAATGATTTCTGGAATGGGATATGATCCGGTGTGATGACAATGTCTAAATTATCACACCATGTCTAGGATACTCAGTGAGGCAAAAGGTCAAGGTGTCTTCAGATACCTCTGTTATGGTGATATTGAACAGTAATAACCCTAGAATCAGATGACTGAAAATCTTGAAATTTCAAAAGACAATTTTCAGGATTTTTTTAAAATAATGAATTTTTTTTTTTAACTAACTCAACCTAGACTATTATTTATAACATGTCTGTTTTCTCTTTAACTCTTAGAAGCACTGATCTGTGGATAAAAAATATCAAAATACTTCCAACAGATCCTCATGAAACTAAATCATGATTATTCTGAGCCAAATTCTCATCTGCTGTAAACTGGCACAGCTCCATTGACTTCAGCTGAGAATTTGGTCTGTGGTTTAATATCACCTTGGCTTAGGATGTTTGCTGACTAGTCAAGTTCTTTCTTTAAACTCTAAGCTAAAAATGCCAGGTGTAAATTGAAGGCTGATCTTCAAACATGTCTCCATGAAGTGATTCTATAGCAAAATTTAGTTAAGCCCTTTGTCTTGATGGTCCAGATCTCCTAACACTAAATGCCTGATGTGCTCTTAAATGCCTGATCTATGCCCATTGAAGTTAAATGAAAGTCTTTTTACTTACTTCAGTAGGCATTGATTAGGCATTTAAAATGTTGCTTAACAAGAGGTCACCCTAAAGGTTGTACATCCAGTGAACGCAGGTAGAGGAATGGTGCTACATCTATGCTATTTGGGCAAGGAAGATTAATGTCCTCTACCTATCAAGATTTCCAAATATTGGAGAAAGTTGGCAATAGAAAGATGAAATGATGATAGCCTGTATATGGAGGTCAGGAGCAGCTTAATACAAAAATAGTTACAGCCTTAAATTAAATATCCAGGGAAATTAGAAACTGAATTAATATGGTCCTTGTATTCTATATTGTATTCATTTTTCCATCATCAGGTGCCGCATTAGTCGTATCTTGGAAGCCCCTCGGGGTTATGCACTTCTTATTGGAGTAGGCGGTAGTGGAAAACAAAGCTTATCTAGGCTGGCCGCATACATCAGCTCCCTTGACGTGTTCCAGATCCTGCTGAAGAAAGGCTATGGGATCCAGGACTTGAGGGTAAACCAATAAATAATATTTGATTCTTCCAAGAATTAGTGACTTTGAGAAGTTGCTGTTTGGAACCTGTGTAATGACGATAAGAGTGCAGGAAGGGCAGTACAACTTGAGATTAGAGCTGGGCAAAAATTTTCAGACCAAAAAAAGGTTAAAAATACCCCAAAACCTGAAAAAGAAATTAAGTATTTTGTCTGAACCAATATTTTTCAACTTTTTCAGTTCTCTGAAAAAATTTAAATAATTTTGTTCTGGGTCGACCCTAAATAAATTTTTTTTATTTGTTATTTTTCATTGGCTATTGAATTGAAAAATCAGTTATTTTCACAACTCTTCTTTCAGTAACAAAACTTGTGGTTCCTGTGGTTTTCAGCTGTGCTTTTTAAATTTTCTTTAAAGAGAAATTGTAGGTGGAAGGGTACTTTTGTGTCTATTTACATATTTTACAGTATTTTGGTAGTTTCCCTTAAATCTTATGGGAATTCCTCCCCTGCCCCAAAGGTAGCTATTTTCTAAACTACAACTATCTGGGTAAAAACTATGGTACTTACAATTATCCCCTTTGTTATTAGTTTTTGGTGATCAGTTGTAAGCTCATTAAGTGGAATAATACTGTTACATGGACAATTGCAGGGCAAAATTCTGTCCTCTATTACATGTGAGCCATTTAAATTAATGGAGCTACTCATAGACTTAAAGTTAAGCATGTGCTTAAGTGATTTGCTGGATTAGGACTGGATTGCTGAGGATTTTGGGGATTGAGTCCTGTGTGCCCTAATAGGGGAAGAGGTTATATGGAATTTCTTCTGCCCCACATTCCTTGTGGAGCAGCAAGTGAAGATTCCAAACCTAATGGCCGGAGTGCTAGATGAGGGTCTGTGTATGACCCTGGTTGGTGCACTATGGCCCCAAAAGAAAATTATCTGCCAGTTTGTTCCATGGTCAAACCACCAGAGCATATGCTTCATTGGGTATTAAGTGCAAAGGGAAGGTACAACAGTAAGATATGCTCCAGAGCACACTCCTCCCCCAAGCCATCCTTCCCAACACCAGCACAAAGGCTGAAAACACACCGCATAGTGGGTTCTGCTCTACTTCCCATCCATAGAACCTTGTAGGGATATAATAATAGAAAAGGCAGGATTTTGCCTATGGCAAGAATTTATATTGTTATGCTGCTTTTCTTCCTTATGTGAAGAATATTAATTTGAAACCACCTGGAAGTTAAGGGGATTGCATGGAGTTTGTAATGGCAGAATTTGGATCTCACTGAGCTGCTGTTGCCACCTTATGAAAAACTCTGTGAAGCATTCTAGCTAGGGACGATTCCAAGTATAGAGCCATTTGTTTTTTGTATTCTTCAGTTTTTGTGTGAAATAATCCTTGTATCCTGACGTCATCATCTTCTGCTCATCTTCCTGATCATTTCTACAATTAATTGTGATGTCCGATTCGGAAGACAATGGCTTCAAGTGAAGACTTGGGGCTTTTCTACACTGCCCTGCAGTTCACACTACCGGGGTGTGAATGGTAGTTTGCCCCAAAGTGCTGTGCTCGGATTCCTTCATGTGGACAGTATGGGAGCAAACCAGAAGGTTCCTAGTTGACATCCTGTTTGATGACTATGTTAAGATGAACTAGGAACCTTAGTTCACGCCCGCAGCGTCTACACAGGCGAAGTTAAAGCATAGCATTTTGGTGTAAACTGCAGTTCACAGTTTGGGCTATAGGGCTGTGTGGCAGTGTAGACATAGCCTAAGATGTAGCAGCAGATGAACTTTTGCCCCAAACCATTGAGGAGAGGAAATGAGGGAGGAACCTGCTGACACCTGTCAGACCCAGAGGATCTCCCTACTACTGGACCACGTGTCTGGCTGAGCATATAAACTGGCATTGTATATAATCTATATCACAAAAGAAATGAAATTCAGATGCAGGTGATGTCTTATGTTTTTATTTATTTATAAATTTACTTTATAAATTATTTATTCTGCATTTGTACAATGCTTAGCCCAGTGTGATCCAGATCCATAACTGGGGCTCCTAGGTGCTATTGCAATACAAACAACAACAATAACATACCATTCCTCTCTTAGTGAAATCCTTCAATGCTATTCCTAGCAAAACAAACAAAAAACCTTTTGCATTCTGCATACAACAGATACAATAAGAAAACCAATCAAAAAGATTAAGCTGGCTTTTCTGTGTAATGCCCAGATATTATTAGCATAATTAAAACTGTTCTCGAGAGGGAGTTACTTGGCAGAGGTGTTACAATATCAGTTTTCACTATATTAGGAGGCAATTTTTATTGATTAGCAGTCTGTTTTCATCATCACCACTTGGTCTTGTCAAAGCCACCATTTTTGTCATCAGATGTCTAAAACTGGAGGTAACCTCCTTGCATCCAAAGGGAAAAAATGTGGCAAGCTAAAAAGCTGTAAATAAATTGTAAAGGCAACAGGGCATTGCTGTCAATTACATGCATTTCATGCCTTTTTTCCCCTGTATCAACACTTTTTAACAAAACATGAATGATTGCTTCTTTTCCTTACAGGTAGATCTTGCCAATTTGTACATCAAGACTGGAGCCAAGAGCATGCCCACTGTGTTTTTGCTGACAGATGCCCATGTTGCAGATGAACGCTTTCTTGTGCTGATTAATGACTTGTTGGCATCAGGTGATTAGAACAACACATTTCTTGAAAGATCTTCCCCAATGACAAATGATCTGTGGTTTCAGTGAACTTTAGAGAGAGATTATTTGTCTTTGAGATGTTTGCAGGGAGAATCCTTTAGAAGAAGCCATTTAAACCCAGCTAACTTGAGTATTATACCTAGTTTCCTTAAGGAATCAGTGCCCCCTTGAGAAGGCTAATAACAAGGTCATGTAATTCATGGATTGTAGACTTCGTGCACCTGATTCTCTTCTTCGCGTATGCCATTTTACACTGGTGTAATTCCATTGATTTAACTGCATTTATTCTGATTATACCAGTGTAAGAGAGAGGAGAATTGGGCTCTGTTAATATTTTAGGATATGGATTCTGAATTTGGAGATCACAAACAGAACAAGGGCAGGTTATGACCAGCATCCCATTCCTTATAGCTAGAGGGGAGTCCTGAAACTCTTTTCACTTGTAACATGGGGTCACTGTCTGGAAAAAGTTGAGAACTATTGTTTTAGAGGACAGCACGTGCATGAATGTACTTCATGGTTCATAGAAGTAAAACACAGATTTTTTTTCACTTGAGAGAAAATTCTCTCTCTGGATAAAAATGTATGAGTAGCGCTAGCTGTTGTTGTTTAATCCCATAGCACATAGGAGCCCCAATCATGGACCCGTATCCCATTGTGCTAGGCTCTGTACAGACAGGACAAAAAGATGGTCCCTGCTGCTAGACGATATAAAACATAATTTAGTTAATAGTTTGGATTCTTGTTTTTTGGGACTTTTATGATTTCTTCCCTCCCCTCCCCTCCCCCCCCCCATGCTGTTATGCAGGAGAAGTTCCAGATCTATTCAGCAATGAAGATATGGATGGCATTATTACAGGAATTAGGAACGAAGTCCGAAGCCTGGGTCTGATTGACACCAGAGAAAATTGTTGGAGATTCTTTTTGGACAGAATGCGACTACAACTAAAAGTAAGGAAAATCACATGTGAAAGAAACTTCGTGAAACCAGCAGCTGGTGATGGAAAATTGGATTATTTGAATATGCTATAGTGTGTGTTTAGAATCCAGGACGCTACACGTAAAGATGTACATTTCCACATGGGTAATGCCTTTGACAATGAGCTTACATCTATATAGTGGCTTTCATGCAGAAAGATCTCAAAGTAATGTACAAACGGGTTACAAACTATGGGCCTAATTCTTCCCTAAATCTGTCTTGAAGTTATTGGGAGTTTTACCTGAGTAAGGATTGCTGGACTAGGCTGTAACATTATATGCGAGTGTATTTAGATACAGGCCTTATCAACACTTGGACTCTAACCACTGGTTAGCTGCACTGGTGTAAATCATGTCTGCAGTAAGCATTTGCACTAGTGATTAAAATTTCACTTTGGAGTCCCCTTCACTCCCTATCATAATGCAGTTGTTTTATAAGTAAAATGTTGGAGCTGTTTAACAGAGCAACACTACAAAGCAGTTTAAGGCAGGACGTGAAGAAGAATGCCATATCCTATTGAAACCTATTGTTGGGGAAATGTTATGTAGGCAGAACGTAGTTATCCATGTTGGACGCTGGAAAACAGAAGCCAGCCACTCTGCTCTTGTGAAAAGTGTCATGGGGGTCTTTAAAGACTTTAAGGTCACACACACCTCAATTTTACATCTCCTCTATACAGATAAAAAGAATATCCTGTTTTATAACCATAAAAAAAAAAGCTTTGAAATGGATAAAAATCTTTGTACTGCTGGGGTTAAGCTGATCTCTAACCAATTTTCACCTCTCTTCACATCCACTTACTCTCCGCTGCTTTTTTGTATCTTCTGCATTCCTCTTCTGTTGCCATCACTTCTGTCCTCCACTGTTGATTTCTTCTTTAACCCTGGACTGTGGTGAACATTGGATACTGGATTCTAGGAGGCATAGGGAGGATTTGGTATGAATTGCATTCTCTGCTGCTTTTGATCATCAGGGTTGAAGTGCATCAGAGCTGAATGGGGAAAGTAGCTGCCCACTTTATATCTAGCTCTAGTTAGTGTTGTTAGTCTCTCAGTCTCATGAACATCAAATTCATAGGCAATTTTTTTTTTTAAGAAGGGAGGAAAAAAGCTGTGAATTCTTGTATATCCCCTTCTCTTCCCTTTGTATCCCTCTGATTGCTCCTATGATTTCATTATTTTTAAAAGGCCTTTTTAAAAACCTGCTTTCAAAATGCCTCTTACCTTGCCACCATTTTGCAGGTCTCCCACTGTGCAAATTACCATTTCTGGAGACAACAACAGGGGGTATCTATTCACTTCGCAAAGACTGCAAAGTAGAGATGTTGTTGTTCCGTAGGAGACATAAAATTCATGAGTTAACACGCTGACAGATATCTGTATGTACTTATGGTTATAGCTGGGTGACCCTCCACCTCCCTACCTCCTTTCCCGAGATTTTCAGTGTAAACACAGACTGATAAGATATAAAAAGGAATACATTAAGTATTTCAATCAATTCCTGAACCTCAAGCTTAATGAAGGTAAAAACATCTCTTTACTATTCAGCATTTTACTAAAATCAACACTATAAATTAAGTCCCTGTTTCCTTTGTGATCACTGCTCATCTTGTACCCTCGTTAGGTCTGGGAGGAGTATCTGGATTAAATCTGGGCAAATTTTTTTTGACAAAACACAAAAATGTGCATTTTCTGGGGTCTGAAACTATTAGTTGTATTTGCCTAATTTTGTTCAATTGATTTGACTGGAAAAATATTTGAAATAGTCTAAACATTTTGTTCCCACTTTGATTCAAAATGGCATTTCAATTTTAAATATGGACAGTTAAAAAAACACACTCAAAAATGGGTGAAAATGGCTAAAAAAACTGAAAACATTGTTTTGGATTGACTCAAAATGTTTTGGTTGATTCATTTTTTTCTAGTTTTCAATCCATCAAAAAGGTTTCTAAAAAATTGTTTCAGTTCAAATTGAACAGGATTTTTTCCCCATATTTTTCAGTTTGGTTCCAGAACTGAAAATCCATTATTTGCTCAGCTCTACTCCAAGTTCAAGGAGTCAAAGCACACAGTGTACCTATTTGAACCACAGCATTAGAAGTGCAAAAGGCAGTCATTTGGGGCATAGACAAAGAAGGTTTTATAGAAGGACAGAAAGAAAAAAAGAAACATGTATGAAAGCTGTGGAAAGGCTGACACAGTGCATTGAAAATATTTGCTTAAAAAAATCAAACATGGAAGGCAAGAGTAAAAAGCAAAATGCCAGGATAAGAATGACAAAATTGTTCTATTTGGAGCTTCAAAACAACTCTGCTATTAAAGTGTAGGGCTGACATCAGTTTTGCTTATGTTGGTATAAATCCTAACAACTTTTGCTAAGGTTACTGTTGTTTCAACCAGTTCCCCTCCTCTCCTCCATAACTGTTCATTCCTTCACTTTTCCCACCTCCTGTCTCCTTAGTTATCTTCATCATTTGCTATAGAAACTAGCTCTGAAATTTTTTGAATTCTGGGGCCCTTGCCTACTGGTCACCAAAATAAGCACTGGTGGCAGTTTGTTGGCTACATAAGAGCAAATGCAAGAACACATTACTAGAATGTAAATTTTAAAATCTCAAAAAGTTCTGTGTGTGAGGACTGGAAAGCAGGTGGGATGTGTAGATAATTCAATAAATCCACAATTTATATGCTAAGAGGAAGTTAAAAGAAAGCATAAAAAATTCAGTACCTTGTAGATACTAGTGAGTTATTTTGAGGTGGAAAAACCAAGTAAGCTTAGGTAGAAAAGCATCTGCACCCCAAAAGTGCAATATAAATAATAATTCCACAGGTTTAATTAAATAGGTCATCAAAAGTAATTATTATACGATAAAAGTAATTGTGCCTAACATTTAGAAAGGAGAAAAACTACTGGTTGGGATGGAAGACTGAGAAACTGTTAAATTCTGAGTTGCTCCTTGCTTAGTAGTGTGTGCAAGACTTTGGATTTTGATTGTCTTTGCATCAAAGGTACTCAGAAAGCTGAAATCTGCATGAATGTGAGGAACAGAGGCTTGGCCTACACTACAGCATTATGTTGACATAAGGCAGTTTATATTGACCTAATTATGTCAGTGTACACACTACAGACTTGCTCCTGCCGATGTAAATGCCCTACTACACCAACATAGTAACTCCACCTCCACAAGAGGTGTAGGGCTTATGTCGGTGTAGTTAGGTTGATGCAGTGTCCGTGTAGACACTGCAGGTTACTTACATTGGCTGTTGGCTGTTATTTTTGTCAATTTCACGGATGGTGGGCAGGGGGCTAGGTTCCCTGCTGGGCTGCACCCACCGGGCTCCCTTCTCCAATCCTGGCTGCCTCTGGGGTCCTGGCTCCCCCCTCGCAGATAGACTGCTGCCCAGACTCCCACTGGGAGCCCAGGTGCTGCCCCGAGGCTCCCGGCTCCCCGCCTGGAGCAGGGCTGCGCCTGCCTGGCTCCCCAGTCCCAGCCAGGCTGTTGCCCGGACTCCTGGTTCCCCATTCCCTGCTGGGAACCTGGCTGCATTGAAGCTCCCTGCTTCCCACTGGGAACATGGCAGCAACTCAACAGGGAGCTGAGAGCCCCAGCAGCCTGACATGGAGCGGGGAGCCGAGAGCTGCCCTGGTGGCTGCTATGCTGCTTGCGGGAAGCAAGCTGCTGCTCCCCTGGGTTCCCAGCAGGGAGCAGAAAGCCGGGATCCTTGGTGCAGCCGAACTCTCAGCAGGGAATGGGGAGCTGGGAGCCCTGTGGCAGCCTGGTGGGAAGCCAGGAGCCCGGGGGCAGACCTGCTCCTCGGGTGGAGCGGTACGTGTAGCTCAGAGCTCAAGCTCTCAGCCCCCCACACTGCCCCTCTTCAGTAGGTGGAAGTTCTCCTGGTGAGGACGCACCACCAACAGAAGAAGGGCAGTGTGGACATGAACCACTGCAGTAATTACTGCAGTAGCTGTAAGTTGACCTAACATAAGGTAGCTTACGTTTTTAGTGTAGACATACTCTTAGTTAAGTGGGAAAGAAGTAACAGCTTCATGAAACTGCAACATAGAAAGGGAACGTGCAAAGGTGTAATAAATACAACTTGGTGTCACAATTGAACTGAGTGGTTGCAGAAAAGTAGGAGGGCTGCATGGAGGAGGGGAAACCTATTTGAAGATCACAGAGGAGGAGGGGCATGAAAAAGTTCAGATAATCATCCATACTTTCGAGATTCTCTAACAGAACCTCATATCCTATTTTTGTTCACTCAACTTATTATTGCTGACACATTCTCAAGTGCCATCCAGGATAAATGTACACGTGAGTTATGGGTAGAGGAATTTGAGGTAAATAGGAGAGGGGTGTTCCCTCTGTTTGTATATAAACTTGATCAGCTAGGGAAAACAGAGTGACTACAGCAAATCAAATCTCCATTATAACATGAAATAGTCATTCCTCTTCCCCCCCACCCCCCGTGCCACACACAGAAATAAACACACTGAGATCATAGCTAAAGGGAAGTGAAGCATTGTGCCAAGCATGATGGAAATTGAATTGCTACATGTGAGCCACAATTAATTAGGAGTAAAAAAAAAAGGGGGGGGGGCTAATGGAATAAAAAATGGTGAGGGGTGCAGTGCAAAACTGAGACCATGATCCCAAATGCGTGGATTTGGGGCCGTAATTTTGTTTTTTATTTGTAGGATTTTTCCCAGTAACAGCTCCAGTTGCCATCTTACTAGCTCAGCTGGTATTTTCATGTTGACAGTTGTCTTGTCTTCTTTACTTCATCTTTCCTTTTCCTCCTCTCCCATCACTTTCTTCTCCTCCCTCACTGCCAGTCTTTCACTCTCTCCTCCCCCTTCCCCCATTTCCATAATGATTTCCAAAAGGACTGTTGAAATTGTGCTCTTTATGCTAATCTTCTGGCCAGTAGCGTTTCCCTCTGAGAACAGTGCCAGCAGTTGTGTGAAGCTGCCAATGATCACACAGCCCTGCTTCTGGAGCCAGCACCATCCGGAGGAAGCACCACTTTGCCCCTACACCAGTAATTGTGAATTCAACAACAATTTCCTTATCCCATTGGTAGAAAGGGGTGGAAGCACAGGGGAAAATCCCCACACCCATGCACTGATTTCAAGCCCTTCAAAGCTAGAAAAGACCAATGGCAAAGTGACAAAAGCCACGTAGGGGGTGTGGTGGCACCTTAAAGACTAACAGATTTATTTGGGCATAAACTTTCGTGGGTAAAAACCTCAGGTTTAAAATCTGTTAGTCTTTAAGGTGCCACCAGACTCCTTGTTGTTTTTGTAGATACAAACTAACACGGCTACCCCCTGATACATAGGGGGTGGTGTTGCAACAGACTCTAGAGGTGCCAGTCAGTGATGAGGGTCTCCTTGTATGAGGCATGGCAAACAGGTATAAGAAAAAGACAGTCCATGCCCCCAAAGACTTTACAATCTGAGCATAATCTTCATTATTTGAATGGTAGGTTTCCCAGGGTGGGGTGATTACTGCTGGAATTTATTCACCTTTGCCCATAAGTACAGATTGATTGCAACAAATTGTCCATATGGGTTACTCCCACATAAGAATTTTTAGAAAACTGTTCTGCAGTAGTCAGCCTTCGGTATTTTTTTATAGTGCAGCCCTCATCCCAACTTATCTGTCTTTCTCCTCCTCTCCCCAGGGTCTGCCATCCCTGCCAAATGTTATTCCTGACCAATCCCCTCTATTTTTCATCCTTTTTTGACTTCTCTTATTTCAGCCCTCTGTCTTTTCCCCCACCCCAGCTTCCTTTATTTCTCTGCTTTTCTTCCTTTTCAGCTGGCCTCACTTTGCTTCTTGACAATTTTCTGTGAATACATTATAACGGCAGTGACAGATGACTAAAGAGGCAGAATAAACCTATCATCTATCTAAAGTGCTCCGCCAGTCTCTGTCCTGGCTTCTGCAGTTATTAGGAATGATTATAATCAATTCTGGACGTTTTACAGTTTTAGTGAAAGTACTATTTGGGTATTTTTCCACTGGAATTAATAGTATTAAGATACTTACTCAAACAGATGTTGATACCACATGATTTGAAGTATTTCTAAATAATAAGAGAAACAATGCATCTCATTCTAGGAGAGTAGAAATGAGCAAAAAAAGACTCCTTCCCACTTTTGACAATCTAATGCTTGACATTCAGTTAATTATGTTAAATCAAACATAACACCCTAAAAAGATGTTAAGTACAGTAACTGTCCCCTCCACCAGCTCCTCTGGAGTAGCTTTTGCAAGACACTGATATCAACAAATCAGTCTCATCACGGTATTAATTATTATTTTTTATCTTTTTATTTATTTATTTTATTTTTCTTATTTTATTATTATTTTTTACTTAGATATTTTAGCCCTGATTTGGAAGCTGTATTCTGCTTTCCAGAAAGAATAATCATTGGAAATGTATGTACAAACTATGAACCCTTTTCTTTTTTCAGATGCCTTTTGAGCTTGCAGGGAGATATTGAACCAGTATTAGATATTACCTTAACCTACATAGACTGTTAGATTGGCTATCTGACTCAGTGAACTCTAGCTGTCTGTTGTTGACAAAATTTTACGGTCACATTACTGATTTTAATATACATCGAGCTAAGTAACTGATACTAGCTTGGGGAGGAAGGAGAAACAGGCAGCATTGTTTGTATAACATACAATATAGTGAGTAAAACTTATTTACCTCAGGTAAAATTGTAGTTTGCCTAAGTTCATTAGCTGCTAGGCTGATTGGAATTTCAGCTGTGAACCCACTTGCAATGGCTCATTGCCATGGTTCACTACATTCCTTTCTTTAATCGCCTCAACTTGCCTTGTAATTCTTTACTCTCTTTTCCCTCCTCATCTCTGCAGATCATTTTGTGTTTCTCTCCAGTTGGTTCCACGCTGAGAGTTAGAGCTCGGAAGTTCCCAGCCATAGTTAACTGCACAGCTATTGACTGGTTTCATGAGTGGCCGCAGGAGGCCCTGCACTCCGTCAGCAGGAGGTTCATTGAGGAGACGGAGGTGATTGAGGTACAGAGTTTCAAGCTCGTCAATCAGACGAGAAAGCAACACAGATCCTTGAAAGATCAATAATTGAATATGCTGGAAAAACAATTTCTTCTTTATTCCTTTTGCATATTCGTTGTCTTTTAAGGTTATAAAGCTTACCCCAGCTACTGACTGCATTTCTATGACATGGGGTCATGGGAGGGGGAGGGAAACAGTGCTGAGAGTGCATGGCTTATCTTCCCCAAAATTTCCCTGGATGTTGGGCTTTTGGAGATCCCACAGAAATGAGTGCCCCAGGCATGGGATAGATTTAACCTTGTCAGTATAATTAGAGGTGTTCATTCGCACAGTAATAGATGGGGAGCAAACATTTGCACTCTACACCCAGATTGGTACCTCAGCAGAGCTACATGTTTTCCATCCACTGAAGTTCTGGACAAGTTGAAATCTTCCCAGCAGCTACACACACACAATGCAACCTGCAGTTTAAAACCTGGGGACTGAGTTATTTCCTCCCCTTACACTGGAGTCTGAAACTTGACCCACCCCAAAAAATCACATGACAATATGTTTCCTTTTAGGCTTTCAGTGTGTAAAAAAGCCCAAACGTTGCTCCTGTGATGGGCAATGAGGCTTTTAAACAGCCTGGCAGCATTTTTCCAATTGTGTTTTTAGTCCCGTATTATCTTGTGGGCAGTATGGAGAAAGAAGAAAGCTACTCATTAAAAGACTTTTTTAAAGGACATTGACCTCCTTCTCTCAAGAGTGTTTTGTTTCTGTCCCTCTTTCAGCCTGATAGGGACGTGAGGGTGTATAACTGATCAGGCAGCTGGAATCGTTACCGATGCTGATGGCAGAAACTGATGTGACAGCGTAGATAACCCAGTTCCTGATATTTTGGGAAGACCGTAGATCCTCTCCCTTTTCACAATGGCAGGTTCTGAGTTGTTTTTCTAAAGTAGTGTGTAAGTGAATTTGGTGGCTGTGAAGGAGAGGGACTCTTAGCAGAGGCTGGTGTGCCAGCTTCTATATGCAATGGTGGCTGGATCCTAACTTTAATAGATGCTTTACTATTCTGGTATTCAATCTCCTTTGGACAGAGACTGACAAGGGTATGATACCAGCTTGTGCAGTGGTTTTATGATGTAGACAACTATTTTCACTAATGAGCTACATGCCAATTTGAACTCTGATCTCCAGATGTGAAAAGTTGGTGTATTAGCCCCTCGCTCCCTCACATGTGTCTATTTTTAAAAGTTAGAATCTAATGTGTGTAGAAATTTAATGCAGAGAGGGTGCTGCTACACAGTTTCATTTATAAGCAAGAAAGATGTAGGGAAATTGTTGGTTTTGGTTCAGTGGCAATTAGTGTGTAGCAACTCTGACTTTCAGGGGATCGTACTTCTGTTTTCCTGGGTCCGTCTAGTGATGTAATGGATTTGTAGAGATCAGAAGCACAGGATTTCAAGAGTGCAGATGAAGAGCCTAGCATCTCAAGTTAACTATCCCTTGGCATTAAGGAGAAACCCATAGGGAGAGTTTCCAGGCAACTGAATGCTGTGGGGATGGCAACTGAAGGTCTGGCAGTGGCAACAGGCAAGATACCACTTAGAAAAGAGCTTGCAGAACTTGATGCCACCAGTTAGATGCAATAAGGACTGCAACTTTGGGAAAAGGAACAACAAATTTTGTGCTGGATTAATATATTTTCTGTTGCTGATAAACATCTGATTTCTGTGATAGACTTTAGTTATTAGTTGAAAAGCCTGAATACAGAATAACATTTTAATGTGAAGGAGACTGCCACATTTGCAGCATTTGTACTCCCTTCACAAGGGAAAAATACAGAATCATTAAAGAATAAAGTAAAGACGGGATGGAGGGGCCTCTTTGGTGATCTTTACATCCTGGTAGCAGAACTATGTTGTGTCCTTTACCTCCTGTGCCATTGACAGTGATCAGTGCCAGGCAAGTTGTGATATGAAGAGTGACCAATGACATCTACTGGCTGTGGAGAGACTTGCTTCACTTCTTATCTCAGTGTCTCACATTAGTGTTTGCTGTAGCCCGCTCTACAGTGGTATACTGATGCCTCCTATAGGATTCTAAGAGTAAGAGAGAGAGAGAGACTTAGAAATCCTTATTGTTTTTGATATAAACAGCCTAACCTTGCCTTGTAAGGTACTTAAAGAGATTTTGGTGTTAGGGCACCTGAATATTTTATTTTATTTTATTTTATTTATTTATTGCTGTTTTATCAACTTACACATTCCTGTTTAGTTTAAAGGGGAAATGAGGATAATGTGCAGAAGAGAAAGCATGTTTATGGTGCACTTTCTTTTGTCTAAAGGTTTAACACATTTATTTTGATTTGAATGAATACAAATTTGATCACTTCCTTAATAAATTTTAACCCACTCCATTAAGAACACAACATGTCATCGCAATTTAGGCGTTTAATATTAATAGACCCTGTGTTAAGAATAATGTTTTTACATGGTGCAAAGTACCTGCTTTGGACATCTGGAGATAATTCATTAACAGGAGGAAATATGTATGTGCATATGTGATTCTCTTCTGTACACAGGCACAGATGAGTGAATAACTGCCCCTAAGAAATATTTTCCCTGTTCAGCCTAATAATGAAATAAATGGCAATTGACCCAATAGACAAAATAATTTGACATTTTATCATCACTGGACATTTATTTTAGGACTCTGTCTCAGCACACTCTCTTCTCCGAGTAGCATTTGCTGGCCGAGACTGTGCAGATAATGTCAGTGGGTATGTGAAGCCAATTAGAAGACTAACATGGGAAAACAAAGTATAAAAAGACCAGCAAGGGGGGCAGGAGTGGAAGGGGTAGGGCAGACCTGGAACAGAGAAGGACAGAGCAGCTATAACAGCTGTCTTTTTGGGAAAAAAAAAAAATAACTAAGGGAGACAGAAGAGAAGCAGAAATGAATCAGAAAGGCAGGTGAGGTGAGTAGCAAAGAGGGCAGCTGAGAAGGAGTGGAAAGTGTTGTGAAGAGGGAAAGATCAGAGGGTAATGGGGAGCGAAGGAAGGGCCAAGAGAGTGGCAGAGGTGTATTAGGGAAGCAGGGTGGGAGAGGATCACCCTGAAGAACAGAGAGAACCTTAGCTGGTATCTGGCCGCCTCTGTCAGCTGAAAGGGATTTAAGTGGGTGGGTTTTTCCTTTTTTCGTTTGTAGTGCTGCTGTGTTTCATGGGTAGTTCAATTTGCGTCATTTTAGATATTTAGATATCCTTTTATCGCCTCTTATCAGAGGAGGCTTGTTAGCCACAGCTCACCTTTGTCCAGACTGTTGGCGTGTATTATGATCATGGCATCTAGTAACTTGGGAGGATGAATGCCAGATCTACAGTTAAGCACTTGGTTATTGATATCACCTACACTCAACTTTTAATTGTCCCAAACCTGTGTTTTAAGAAAACCGCAGTAACTACAAGAGGTTTTAGTTTGAGGCAGGTTTTGAAACTGTGCTTTAAAAGAAAAAAATCACTACAAATAAAATAGTACAGCTAAGTGACCCCTTTAAAAAATAAACCTCTGAGTTTAATGCCAGCTCTCTTGTGGTGAAATGAAACAGAAGAAATTCAGGCCGATGGAGAGTAACTGGATTTTGGGGTTGGTTTAGGGTTCAGCATTTAGGCAGCATCAACAGGTGAAGAGAGAAAACAAGCTTTCTCCCCACCTCTAGAGTGAAATCCTCGCCCCACTGGAGCCCATAGGAGTTTGAAACCAAAGGCAAATTGGGCAAGGATTTTACACCTATTGTTTAAAAAGTCTCACACTGCATTTTGGGACTGGGTGGGGGGAAGGACTGGCAACATCCCAAAGCTTCATTCTCATTGGTTACTAGAATCTCTGGAAGCAACTAGGCAATGGTTATTACCTATCACCATGTTCAGTGGGACTGAAAGTGTAATCAAAGAACTTCACTTGGACTAACAGAGGACTTACAATGGCTCTTCTGCAAAACCCACATCATTTTCAGTAAACTCTTTTTTGCTTTATTTCTGAATTATGTGTTTAAAAAACTCAGCTATTTGACTGATCCTAGCAGCAGGATTTCACCAGACCCGCACTCAGTTCTTTCTCGTCTTACTTCCTGTGCAAGGGCTATAAATACCCAGAAGAGACACAAAATAAAATAGATGAAGATCAATGGAGTGGTAAATGATGATGAGAATAGGGCAGTCATGCAGAGCAATCTAGATCGCTTGGTAAACTGGGCCCATACAAATAAAATCTTTAATACAACCAAATACAGAATTGTACATCTAGGAACAAGGACTGCAGGCCATATCTACAGAATGAGGGCCTTTATTATGGAAAGCTGTGACTATGAAAATGATCTAGGGATCATAATAGAAAAGCAACTGAACATGAGCTCCCAGTGGGATGCTATGGCAAAAGGGGCTAATGTGATCCTTGGATTTATAAACGGGAGTAGAGAGCAGGAGTGTGTGGGGGGGAGAGGGGATGTTTGCCTCTGCATATGGCACTGGTGAGATCAATAGTGGAATACTTCATACAATTCTGATCACGTTTTTAAAAGGATGTTGAAAAATTGGAGAGGGTGCAGAAAAGAGCCACAAAAAGGATTCCAGGGCTTAAAGTGAGAGACTTAAGGAGCTCAATCTGTTTTGTCTATCAGAAAGAAGATTGAGAGGCATCTTGATTTACAGTGTTATAATTATTCTCATTAAGAGAAAATACTGGTACTGTAGGGCTCTTTAATTAGGTGGAGAAACGTATAACAAGATCCAATGGCTGGAAGCTGAAGCAGAAAAGTTTAAATTGTAAATAAGGCACATGTTTTTAACAGTGAAGGTGATTAACCATTGGAAAAAACTACCAAGGGAATTTGGTGGATGTCTTCAAATCCATACTGGATGTCTTTCTGGAAGATATGTTTGACAAAAGCCTAAACAAGTTAGTGGGCTCAGTGATGGGTATCTGGGTGAAGCTTAATGGCCTGCGATATACAGCAACTCAGAGTAGATGATCTAATGATCCCTCTGGCCCTAAACTATGAATCTATGAACAAAGTGTGCCACTGAGAAAAGCAAGTGACTTGCCTTACTCAACAGCCTCCTCTCCAGCTGTAGGAGTCTCACTGGAAGGGTACTGGCCATAGCGTGGTGTCGTGAGGAAGAGAAAAGGTGCTTAAAGTTGAGAGAGACTGGGGAGGAAATGGAGAGCATCAGAGTAGATGTCAAGTTGGTTCTGGTGGGGGGGTTTAAATGTTTTACAACAAAAACTCAAATTGATAAACATTAACACGCAACCTGGCAAAAAGAGAGAACCCCGAGTAGAGATGCTGAGATTTAAATGCCGTATATTGGGTGTATAGGGTTAATGCTCCATTATAAAACTTTGATTGGGGCTGAAATAATGCTTGTAAAGTGTGTTCTCTGAGGTATTAGCCCTCTCTGTCTAATCTTAGTATGCCAGATAATCTTCACATCCCACAACCAACTGTATTTTCATATATCAACTGGAAACATAAAATAAGGAGATCCACAATTAACCTCTCTTTCCTCAAACAAACAAACAAACAAAAAACCCTTCCCACTCCTTTGAAGTTCTTCTGTTGTGCTCTCTTGCACTGTAGTGCTGGAGGTTTGGTACTAAACTGTGCACTTCGTTTAAGAAAATTTGTCATTCTACCCCTTGAGGTGCTGTATCTTGCATAAGATACAGTGAAATCCAGCATAATATGACATAATGGCAGCTTGAAATATCTTCCCTTCCTGGCTCCCAATACTAACAATGGGTAGGTTTCCCTCCCTGTTTTGATAACTGCCTAAATTACACAATCAAGAGGTTCAGTAGCATCAGTCATTTCTGCTGTTGCTTAGTGTATTTTCGGCTAACGGAACTTGTTGGCGAAAGCTGAGATCTGTAGTCAGAAGGTAGAATAGCTGGTTTGGTAATGACTAGTTTAGATCCTGAGAAAAGCAATAAATAGCCTTCCTTATTCAGACAAAAGTCGTCTTAACTCCAGTAGTGACCCAGAGCGGATACAGGATTGTCTGAGCTCTTGCATGCACAAAAGCCAGTATGCCGAGATCTAAAATAAAGTGATTTCCTTGGTGCATCGGAAGTAAAAAAAGACTTTGCCTTTGTATTTTGTTATAAATTAGATACAGACTTTCCCCCCCAATTCTCTTTAGGAATATTGAATATTCTTGATTCAGAATTTGGTAATCTTGGTTATTGGCTTGTTGCTATTTTATACTTCCTAGTGATCAGCAGTTAAATAAAAAATTGAAAGTATCAACTAGCTTTATATAAAGAAGACCAAACTAGCAATAATAGTTTTCTTTGCCTACATCTCTGAATGGGCTTATACTGAAAAATGCCATGTAGCATTAAAAAAAGGAGAGAGATAAATGAATGGCAGAATAAATAATTTATGCTAATGAAATTACTGCAATTAGTAGTTCCACAATGACCCTTTTAAAAGCCACAGCTGTTAATGTCAGGAAGTGCTGTCACTGCTGACCTTATCATAAGAGAAAGTGACAAATTGAAAATGCAGGGAAGACCAATCATCAAAGAGGTCTGTTCGGGAACGATTAGAGTTTTCTGAAAAACAGTGTGAATTACAACCAGCTGCTCTCTGGCTCGGCATATCTCCCATGCTGTGCCATTTTGTTAAGCTTGATAACAATAGTTATTTTGCCCCATTGAGACAAGTTGTCTCAGGCCACTTGCAGCTCTACCGGAACCCACTTCTTCCCTCACTGATTTACAAATGAAACTGTTGTTAAAGAGTGCTTTTCAGGACTGCTGAGTAGAGACCTCTCATAAGCATCATGATTGGGTAGGGGCCAGTTACTCCCTAAGAAGGTTGCCCTTGGCTAGGATGAATATCTGTACTGCAATGTTTGTGTGTATAATAGACATTTAAAAGTAAAAGACTGAAACAGATTTCTGCTTGTGACCAAATGTGCATGAAATATCTTTGTTCGTTTCCTTGCTTTAAGAAACAGATTTCTGTATTTTATTTTATATTAGCTGGGTTATGCTACCTTTGTTCCAACAAAGGATGTGGAGACTCTTATTTATTGTTTTAAAGACAATTTATTTCAACTTTCCATATATGCAATCGTTCTGTATTTGGTTCCTGCTTCTGATTTCAGTTATTGCAATCACAGGTGAAACTGTTTTTTGTTTTTTTAGCTAGCTTTTAAAGCCACAAAATATAATGAGGCTTCTCAGTGAGAAAAATTGTAAGTCTATCTACACCAACCTGATTGTAATATTAATGATGTAGGTTTGAAACGTTTAACTGCATCAGCAACCACTCATGAGCAATTTTCCAAAAGATCTCTAAGCATTATTGACAATGCTTTGGTAAATTATGTGTGACTTTCCTAAGAGTTGGTGTAGCTCATTTAATTCATATTAATTGATTTTTAGGCTTCCCTTGATTAATTGAACTGGGTTCGTCTTGTACAGAATGCAATAAATAATCATTAAAATGAGGGAGATGTGACTCCACAGATTATAAAGTTAAGTACATTAGAAGTCATAGAGGACAAAATGGAAAAATAAAGTTTAACCCAAGAAGTACTTTCCCAAGCTCAAAGTTCTACAGAATATATATGCATATATGCTAGTGACTCTAATATTCTTAGACTTGTATTTTTTTTTTTTTTTTAAAAAGCCCAAAACATTTCTCATAGAAAATGAGCTTTTCATTCCAAGCTTTATCCAGTGAATAGTGCTCCAGATCAAAGCCCCAGGGTAGCATATTTTATCTGTTGGGAATTTTGGAATGACAATAATTTAAAGACATGCACTTGGAACGCTCCTTGTCCTGTCCCTTCCTGTCCTCCCCACTTAATATAAGCCGAGTGGATGAAGACAGAGTTTCACTTTTGTCCATATTTTGTGCTTGGCATGGGACTACATGAGTAAATATTATCCCTTTCAAGAGCTTTAAATATGCTTTGCCTGCTTTGATTATCATGTAGTATATTGGAAGAGGTTATACATTCTAAAGGATCATAAAGCAGGATTGTCAAATAAAAACTATAGGAAAGAAGTTATGAAGAAATACTCCATTGGAGTACAATATACATACATCAGCGGCTATCAAATTGTGGGTCGGGACCGCAAAGTGTGTTGCGACCCCATTTTAATGGGGTTGCCAGGGCTAGCTTAGACTTGCTGGGGCCCTGGACCAAAGCCCGAGGGCTTCAGCCCTGGGCATCAAGACTCAGGTTACAGGCCCCCTGCCTGGGGCTCAAGTCCTTGGGCTTTGGCTTTTCCTACCTCCCCCACCCCACCGGGGGCTCAGGCTGGGTCAGGCTTCAGCCCCCGCCCTCCTGCAGTCGCCTAGTAATTTTTATTGCCCAAAGGGGGTCGAGGTGCAATGAAGTTTGAGAACCCCTGACATACACTAAGCAATGGATTAAATGCCTGACCCAATACTCATTGAAGTCAATAGAAAGACTCCCTTTGACTTCAAATGGCATTAGATTGGGCCCAATCCTGTTCTTTTGAAGTCAATGGTGGTATCACCATTGACTTCAAGTAGGAACTGGATTGGGGATTATGATATATGTAGGAGTCTGTGGGGATCAGTGGAACCAGAGCAAGACCATCATGCACACTTTTTACTTGACCTGAAAATGATTTTTCAATCAAGAGTTCTAGAAGTGAAATAGCAAATTCCTAGCACATTAACTCTACACTTAATAGTACAATGGTGATTAATTAGAGATCTTACCATTGTTAGCCTTCTGTTGGTGTTTTTTAAAAATAACTCAAATCAGGGATGCTGGAATGGGGGAGCGAGGGGGTCATGGCCCTATCACTTTTTACCAGCTGTAAGGGTGAGCAACAGGAGAAGGGGTGGAGAGGAGCGAGTGGGGGATGGGGTCTTGGCGGAGAAGAGGCGGTGCAGGAGCGGGGCCTTGGGGAGAAAGGATGGCGTGAGGGCGGGGGCTCACGGAGAAAGGGCAGAGTGGGGCAGGGCCTCAGGGGGAAGGGGCGGAGTCTTAAATATATGGTGAAATTATACATAGTACTCAACTGCTGTGGCAATGAAAGTCTTGTGGGTACTGAGAGAGAATTATTCTAAATTGTAAAAAGCTAGGGAGATAGTTTGATTATTTGAATTCTTTGTTTAGTGTACTGAAAGTGTTATGCTTTTGAAATAGAGTTTGAAAATTCTTATTGCTGGCGATCCTTTCTTGGTTGTGTAATCTCTTCTGAGGTATATAACTGTCTTTAACCTTTGAAATATTCCTTTGCCCTGGCGTTTAAATTTGTTTCTGTTCCTTCGATGTTTTCAGCCACATGTTCAGGATTCCATTTGCCTTTTTATGGCCTATGCTCACACCAGTGTCAATGAGATGAGTGCAAAATATTATCAGAATGAGAGGCGGTACAATTATACCACTCCAAAAAGTTTCCTGGAGCAAATCTCACTTTATAAGATCCTGCTGGAGAAGAAATACAAGGAGATGTCCAAGCGCATGGAACATCTGGTGAATGGCATTCAGAAGTTAAAAACAACAGCTTCTCAGGTAAATTATCACATATGAGGAAAGACATACTCTTGTCGTTCTCTCTCCTCTAAGGAATGAATATTTTTTTCAGTCCGACCCAGGCAAAATTTGGTAATCTTATATTGAAATGTCTTTGCACCTTTTCGGTAGGCTGCTGAGTTCTGGCACTGCTGGTTCAGTGCTGTACTAGGTCTTTGAAACTGGATTTTATTTTATGTATTGCCTTTCAAACTCCAGGTACCTGTAGATATCTGTCAGAGAAATGGGTTACTATCTTAACATTTGAGCTAGATTGTGGCTCAAAGTCAGAGCCTACCCTGGAGGGGTGAGAAGGGCTCCAGAAGAAATTTTAAGAGGCTCAGAGCACATACTACAGTAGCAGCAGGGCCACCCTGGGAGAAGGTACAGATATGCTCCTTTCTATGATAGCTGGCTGGCTGATGGGGAAGGGAGGATTAGACGGGTGAAGCCATCACTTCTTCCCGTCTCTTTTTTAGGAGGCTAATGCTAGCTAGCTGTAAGCAGTGCCTGTGCTCCCCACCAAACGGACTCGTCTCTGCACAGGGATACCAGGAGTGGGAAAGCTCTTTGGATCCTCTTTTCCCCTCTCAGCCTCAGACACATGCTCCTGGCTGGCAATTTGTTTGCTGAAACTACAAAGTCTCTATAGATCTATATAGAACATTTAAACATTCAGTTGCAGTGTTTGCACAGCATTGCAACTTTGTGCTAGTGCATGAGAACCGGGGGGACAGACTTTACTTTTTTCACGTTCCCTCAGCTTGGACAATAGGAATAAACAGCCAACATTAAAGACTTTTATTACTGTATTAACAGTCAGCTTTAGGATGCCACATGGTGCTCATGGAACAATGCCTCAAGAGAGTTAAGTGAGAAGATTCCCAGGGTTCTAACAGAGGCAAGGGTGGGGAGAGGTTGTATAATAGGTTTTTTGTTGGGCTTCAGAATTTCACCTTAACGTTTTCCAGCAAACAAACAGAAGAGCCCTCAGACCTTCTGCTGGCTTTGAGGTTTAAAGCCACTAGTACTGACTTGACACCTGTCTATATCAGGTTATAGTGAATCTCTTCTGATTTGATACAGAATCAGATCATGGCCAACAACCAGATAAAGTGCTTGGATGGGTAAGAAAAACCAAAGAATAATATATATTTAAAGCCCTTCGATTATGCATGGAAAAATACTGTTGGATATTTTTATGTGGGTGACTAGCATGTCAAGCAATAAATTGCTCTTTCAACAAACAGGTAGCCTTTGTTAAACAAAACCTGATTTTTTTAATGGAAACCCTTCGGCAAATCTCCATTAAAATTAACTACGAAAGGCTTTTCAGAATGATTAATGACCATTTTCCAACATGTCCTGTTGCTGCTGTTTATACAGTTGCATCTATGTCAGGGCTCGCAGCACCTTGTTGAGCTGCTTACACATTTGGTTTCAAGAACAACCTTGGTGTCTCAGAAACTGGACAGATCACGGTTTGCACACATCAGAGGAGCTGTTGAGGTTTTGGTGGGTGTGGTTTGATTGTTTTGTATAATTTGTTAGTTCGTTTAGAAAGCAACAAACTTCTCCTCTGAGCCACAGAAATGGGGCTGTAATATGGAAACAAATCATAACAAGTGAAGATGAAAAATAAGGGATGGATACTATTTTGCTTTGAAATGGAACTGAAAACAAAGTTCAAGTACAAGTTATATCCAAGTGTTATACAGCCCCCTTCAGGAAATGTTCATGTTCAAGAAGTGTGCCTGATTAATGACTACTCCAAAACATTTCTTCTCTGTTGCACTGTAGGTAGAAGACCTGAAATCCAAACTAGCCTCTCAAGAGGCAGAACTACAACTGAGAAATCAAGATGCTGAAGCTTTGATTACTAAGATAGGGCTTCAGACTGAGAAAGTGAGCCAGGAAAGAGCCACTGCTGATGCAGAGGAGCAAAAGGTCAGTCTAATTCCTCCATTTAGGGTTGTTGAGCTATATTTAACACAAAATAAACCTTTGTAGGTGAACAGTTTTGAACAACTTCCTCTCTAGGGAGCATGAAGTCTAAAGAATTATTATACTTATATATGTAACTGCATTTCAGACCATCATTATCATTTGACCTTTCTTTACATTATGCATTTTCTCAACCTTTTAGCTCTTTTAATGATATGAAAGAACAATAAATACTGAGCTCATTCAAGCATATAATGGATATGGATCTTCAGAATCAGGCTTATTTGTAATACAGTAATGGTCACAGAGTCTTCTCTGAGAACTTTAGGTTTCTAAAGGCTTTGTGGTTTTAGTTAAATTGAACAACTCAATTGATATCAAAGTCCATTCCATTGCCTTACACTTATTTCCAAATTTTGAATCTTAAAATCCTTCTATGGGATGTATAAGTAGGATGACCATATGTCCTGTTTTGGCCAGGACAGTCTCTCTCTCTTTTTTTTTTTTTTTTTTAAGTCCTGTCCGAGCCGTCCCGACTTTTTTGGGAAAAGTGGGCATTTGTCCTGTTTAGTCTTGCCAACTGATCAAATTTGCAAGAGCAAATGGGAAAAATGCCCACCTTTGTCAAAAAACTGTGAGCAGCGATGCCAGCCCCGTGCAGGGCTCGGATGGGGGGCAGGCAGGGCTCGAGTGAGCAGCGACACGAGCCCCAGCCCCAGATGGGCGGGGGGGAAGTTGGGCGAGCAGCTCATGCCAGCCCCATGCACCAGGGTGGGGGGCGCTTGGACTAGCCCCACGCAGTGTCCCGTTTTCCCTTTCGGAAATATGGTCACCCTATGTGTAAGCAGTTCAGAATCTGCATTATTTTTCTCTGCTCTGCTCAGCATATGGAATTATCTATCAATTTTATTATTAAAAAGATAGAGAAACTAGACTCAAATTCAGGGTTTTATCCTGAACCAAAACGTTTAAACCACTAAATGAAGCATCCTATTTTTGCACTAAAAATACAGTGAATATATCTTTATACTATAGTAGCCATTGATCTATTTAAGTACCCTAATGGACTTCTGCAAGCTTGGCATTTTGCTATGAAAACTGATGTAGCAAGTCTATGTAGCAAGAACTATGATTCTATGATACAAGGGTTACTATTAGGTGTACTTTATTTTTTTTAATGCAAATTTTTGAGCCTCATTCTGCTTTCATTAAAGATGGTGTTTTTTTGTTTTGCCACTGATACAAATAGAAACTGTATCAGACCCTTTTTGTATCTCTCCGGCTTATGCTAATTATGGACTTTAACCTTTGCAAATCAAATTTTATACAAGAATTTAAAAGATTTGCCATAAATGTTTAAAATCAAAATAGTGTCATTAAACTTGCACAGGTTGGATTGCTCAGGAGAAGCTCCCAATTTTTTCAACCACCTTTCAGTGGACTTATTATTACATCTGTTCTGCATGTTTCTGATAGATTTAGGATTGAGGAATGTCCTTAATACAATTCAAATTACTTCATTAAGCAATTAGGTACAACACTTAGTGTGATTATCATGGGATAATCACACCCCAGGCCATTTTTTTTCGGGCATGAGGCTATGCCTCGAGCCTATAACAATTACCACATTCCCTTTAGTTGTCTTATTGCTCTTCTAAAATGTTTTAATTGGGATGAAGGTATCTGTGTGTGTGTTACACTAATCCCAAGATATTTTAAAAAGCTGCAGATGATCTATAAAGATTAATCTGCACCTGTAATTTTTTTTATAAAAAGTGATAAGCAAATGAGAATTCAAGCAGTTTATAAATATTTTTCAAACCATGGAATGTTGGCAATTGGTCACACTTATTTTAATTACTTTAGTTTAAAACCTTTAGAGTGGGGAAGTGTGACAGGGTCCCTGGTGTGCAGCCTGGCCTGTGGAACCACTGAGCCTCTCCAAACCCACCAACCTGATGTATCCCTCACATTTTGATGCTGATGTCAAGCTACAAACATCTAATAGTCACTGAACTTACACAGGCATCCACAGGCAGGAACACACCTGTGATACATGAATGATCTCTCAGCCACTCATGAACTATCAATAGGGAGGCTCCAGCCAATTCCCTCCAGCTCCCCATCCTGGCATCCCAGAACTGTACCATCTTGCACTGGGTCAGAACCCTCGCCAGTGCAAATCCATTACCTAGTTTGCCACTCCTTTGTGGAAAAGTGGACATGCACCAGCCTTTGTAACCTGAGCAGATTTCCCAAGCACTTTAGACAACTCACTGGTAAGGATAAAACATCAAAATGAGTTTATTAACTACAGAAAGATAGATTTTAAGGATTATAAAGGTCAGAGATAAACTAAACGTTTAGGATTAAGGTAACTAAGCAAGTGTTGAATCAAACAGCTTTGACAGATGATACAACCAGGTTACAGTTCCTCTATACACAGACTGGACTCTCTTTCTAGCCTGGGACCAGATTTCCCCAGTTCAAAGCCTTTGCCTTCCAGATGAGTTTCCAGGTGTTCACATGGGGAGGGGCGAAGAGAGGCCAAGTGATGATGTCACGTCCTCTCTTTTTTTATTTTCTTCCAGTTTGCTGGAAAGATCCTTGCTGTTATGATGGGATCAGGCACTCCCCATTGGTCAAGCAGTCTCCATTTCATACGTGACTTCTCTAAGGAGTCTCTGGGACAGTGGATTCTTTTCTTTATGGGTGTTGAGCTATTAACGCTGTCTGGCTACTGATGGCTACTCCTTGTTGTAACTGAAAGGCTGGTTTTGGGTGTTCCCAACCTCACAACATATTTCAGTAACAATACTTCATAACATCACTTACAATGACAGTACATACAATCCAATGGGATATTAATGTTCAACAGATAAAGACTTTTAAAACGATACCTCAGAAGGTATATTTTGTACAAAACATCATAAACATATCACCATGGTGAATATGGGGATTCCAGGGTGCTACTGGTACAGAATATCACAGGAAGCTAATGGTGTAGGGATTTTGTAAGTTTTAAAGCATTTACTAGATGCATGCTGCCTTTAGAGATGCCCTGCCTATAGGGGAGAGGGGAGGGATGGGGTGGTCGGATCACATTAGAATCATCGAGAGAGGAAGGACGAGTCTGGATGGGACCAGACCCATGGTGTAAGCTGGAGTTTGTACAGGAGTCAAGAGAGTCTGCTTATAGGTATCACTTCTTTTGAGCTTGTAAACAGTGACAGCAGCACTGCAGCTACTCTGTGGGCAGCTGCAGTCGCTCTACCACATCAGAGTAGCTGTACAGCTATAAATGCATTGTGATATGTCTTGCTTTCTAATAAGGAACCTGCCCCCTTCAGAGCAGAAAACAACACTGTCACACTAGTACAGAGTAGTATAGGTATTGTGGATGCTGGAATTACGTTGGGTAAGCATGGGGAGTGAGGCTGGAACCACTCTGGCTCCCCCCTCCAACTAGAACAATGCTTTTTGTTTGTGTGCTGCACTTGGGTCATCATGTTCACTAGTCCAACTACTTTTTACGTGTGATTGTACATTTTATTTCCAGCTTTCCCAGCAATTCAGATATTGCTTAGGAGCTCTTATCTGTAGGAACTTCTGCCCTGAACTGGACCACCAAAATGTTGGAGATCAGTATTAAGTCTACCTCCACTTGGAGTAGTGGATTGATTGAAATCACCTTTCTGTCTCCCATTCCCTTACTTTTTTCTTTAAAAAAAAAAAAAAAACCATATGTATAGCTTCTTAGCTGCCTCTAGCCACCAAGAAGCAAAGAGTAATAGCACAATAAACAAGAACAAAGAAGAGAAAATGAGGGAAATCAGAAAATGGAAATAAAACTAAAGAATAAGCTTGTGTGATATTTTAATTGTCTGTTCTGTTTAATGGAAAGCACTGCATCATATTTGAACCACTGCATGGTACTGTTTATGATGCAGGAGAATTCAGTTGGTACATGTTCTTACCATTTTTAAATGGTGCTACATATGTTGTATGCAGCCTTGTTGTAGTCATGTTGGTCCCTGGATATTAGAGAGACAAAGTGGGTGGGGTAATATCATTTATTGGACCAATTTATTGAAGAGCTCTGTGCACCTCAAAAGCTTGTCTCTCTCACGAACAGAAGCTGGTCCAATAAAAGATATTACCTCACCCACCTTGTCTCACCACAGCTGTCGGGCTGATCTGCTGACTTGTATCTTCCCGTATTAGTGCAGCTTGTCTAACACAGAATTTGTATTTTTTCCCATGTATAGTAGTATCAGTATCTTAGGCTTGCAGCACATGGAGAGAAAGTGTGAACAAAGGAAGAGCTGAAAACTATACACAGTACTTAATTTTAAAGTACGCTTTGTCTGTGATACAAACCGATGAATGCTGGGAAATTCAACCTATAACTCTCACCAACTCAATCCTGAACTCATGTTGTTTTGGAGGTGGGGAAAGGCAGGAGGGACTGTTAAGCTTCACTTTGAGTTTCCTGGTTTAGCAACGTGTCACTTAATCCGAGTTTATTCCTAGTTTGTTGTTTTCTTGGGTTTCGTATGTGTGTATATATGTATTATAAATACACACACACACACGGCTGCCACCCCAGATTATTGTACAAACACCTACTGTAGCTAGGACATTATCTATTCATAGTAAAAGTTCTTGTGGAGACTTTTTACTGCCAATGCACTGTAGCATCTATCCAAATATTAATATCCCAATCACTGTAATATTTTTCTTTCTCTGTAATTAGACTTTATTCAAGCAAGACCAAACAGGAAATGTGTGCGTGAGAAGCTATTTCACATGAGTTGTGAGGTACAAGGATAAAGACCAAACTAAGTACAACTGACTTCAGCCCCAGGCAGCATATCCTTAAAAAATAAGTACAATAACCTCCCAAATATGCAATTGTAAGTGATGCCGAAATCCTGTACTAAGGGCTTGTCTATATGAGAAATTTGCACTGATATAACCCAAATTGGTTTTTAAACTGATATGTTCAACCATTGCACAAGGATGTGTGAATGCTCTTATTTCAGTTTTAAGAGTGGCTTAATTTGGTTTAGGTTAAGCCTTTCCTAATAGACTTCAGACAAACTGATATAAAACTCTCTTAAACCAAAATAAGAGTGCTCACAAGGAAGCTGTATTGATTTAACCATATCTGTTTAAATTCCCACCTGAAATTAAACCAGTGCAAATACTAGGGGAGCCCATTGTACTGTGTCAGGTTACTCATGGGGTCTCCTTAGAATCCCTGGATATGTGAATGGCAGTGGAGACCATCAGTAAGTGTCAGAACAAGAGAAGTCTCACCTATATAGTAGTCAAGACATAAAATGGGACAACCCTATAGCTAGAGAGAGAGAAGCTGTGCTGCCCAGCTACACAGAGACTTCTGGGAGAGAAGCCTGCAGGCACTGCCCAGGTGGCTATGTCTACACTACCGCGATAAGTCGACGTATGCTACGCAACTTACGTTGCGTTACCGCGGGGGGTTGGTGGGAGAAAATTTCCCATTGACTTACCTTACTCTTCTTGTTGGGGGTAGAGTACAGGGGTGGACTGGAGAGCGATCTGCAGTCGATTTGGTGGGTCTTTACTAGACCTGCTAAATCGACCGCTGGTGGATCAATCTCAGAGCGTCGATCCCGGCTGTAGTGTGGACCTGCCCTTAGAGACTGAGCTTCCTGTTCCCCGACCAAACCTGCAGAGGCAGGATCCCTACTGCTGCAGCAGCTGGTGTGGGAGCTAAGAGAGTGAGAAGATCTGGTGTGCTGCTGGGGAGCAGGGGGAATCCTGATATCACAGGGGTAACTTGGAATATCCCTCTGCTACTCCCAAGGAACGATGGGGCCTGCTGAAATTCTAAGAGCTAGCTGCATCAAAGGGCCCCAGCTAAACCAGGATTCCCAGCCAACAACTCACCTACACCAGGTTATCTACTCAAGGACCTGGATTCTCCAAGAAGCTTAAAATGTATTTTGAGGGATCAGAATAGCCTAGTGTGGAAGAATCTGACAGGTTCAGACTTGGATGAAGCCAGACTGTATGAGACCAGACCGGTGGAGTAACCCTGAGCCTGTAGGGAGCCAAGACAGACCTCTTATCGGCCAGGCCTCAAATAATTCAACTCACATATTAGGTGTCCGATAGTCAAGCAGGAGTTCTGTGGTCACCGGGGAGACACTGAGGTGGTACTTGTGCAAGTGACTGTCCCATAGCATCTAGAAGGGAAAGTTACTGGTGACCTGGGCTATTTTTGATGGTCATATTTGTTTCTGAAATTTGTTCTTTGCTCTGGGGTAGGTTCTCGGGGCACTCAGGACTGTGAGTCACCTTGTTGCCACCTGCCTGCGGTGCAAGGAAGCCTTGCCTGTGCCAGCAGGGTTAACACCCTGACACAATCAGCCTGTCAGCTGCTCAAACACTCTCTTCTAAGCTACACCAGCCCTGACAGTTGAAAATAGCTGCACCCCAGGCCCCAAGTCCCTTCAGTGTCCCCCTGTGATGTTCAGCCCCTGATCACTGAATGCCCACAGAAATCCCAGATCCTCCATTTCCAAAGGAATGGTGTTACCCTAGTTTTGCCTTAGAACACCGCTCCTGCATCACATGCAGCATTTAAGTTCAGTTATAATAAATCAAAGAGAAATTTATTTAAGAAAAAAAGAGATTCAAATAAAAACCAGGGGGAACAAACAGTTACATACAAAACAAAACCATAAAACATGAACTAGGGCCTATACTTATTAACAGTTACCTTTCCTAGCTAATAAAGCAGATTCCCACCCCCAAAGTTCAGTCTTTTGTAGCACTCACTAGCCCCAAGGAGCCAGGACCCAACCTTTCATGAAGCATTTCTGCTCCTCAGAGAATGGATCTAGAGTATCTTTCTCCATCCTGTTCATATATTGAATCAGTCTGTTGTCTTTATTCACAGACAGGGTGACCCCCTTGCTGTCATATCCTTCCTTTCCACTTCCAGATGGTTTCAATGTTTATAGTTTATCTTTGACGGTTTTCTATTGGCTTCTTTGGATTGTTGCAATGGAGGACAATAAAGCAACGCATTACATATTTGGCTAGCCTGTGTGGGGTGACAACACCCTCCAACTTGAATGGGCCTCCACCGAGACATACGCTTCTCTGGTGACTCATTTTCACGCCATACCATAAGAGCATAATTTTCAATATAGTTACATTACTCCTTAAATATCACAATGGTTATGAGTATCAATAAGATACACACTTTCAGTAGAGATCTCACATGCTACCTTTTATGGATAAATACCATGAAAGCAATGTATTGGGTATAGTGAGTTTGTCAGGACTGAGACAGGAGTTTCAGTGAACCCTTTGCCAGTTGGCACCAATGGCATTTCTGTGTCACAGTATGGCCAGGCCTCTCCTACCCTCTCTCCAAACTCTCCACTTTCCATCATGCAAACCGAGCAGAAGCTCAGCACTCCTTGCTTATCTATTACCACCCCAGTTTTAAACCCTCAATTTCAGGGGGCAGCAGTGAGCAAATTTTCAACCAGCCCCCAATCTATTCTTCTTCTATGGAATGACAGTTTTTCAGAGATCATTTCCCTGAATCAGTCCCCTCCCTCTATTCCCCTCTTCTCCCACATGGCAGAGCTGGTCAAACTGATTAGATAGGCCATGAGGTGCTCCCATGTCTAAGGAGACTGTATCATGAGGCAAAGACTAGGAGCTCTCCCACAGTCGCTCGCAGCTCAGGGGCCGTCACTTCGCCAGGCAAAGGGACTCAGACAGACAGGACAATATTTAAGACCTCTGGGCTTACCCAGCACCAGCCAAGACTCTTCCAGAGAAACCTCTGCAAGGTTCTTGGGACTACACAAATCAGACCATCCTCACTGATCAAGAACCATTCAGGCTGGCTCTTCGGAACTTCCAGGATCCCCTGAGAAAGGAGCACAACAATTTGATGCCTCTTCTATATATAAATGAGCAAGGAGTGTTGTCCTTGCTCTCTACACAACAGAAAGAATATGGGGAAACCACACAGGCACAACTGGATTCTAAATAATGGTATTTATTAACTGTATACAAATACACAAGACTTCTCTAGCTACCTATGTACGCTGTTGCTCTACCAGGCTTCCGAATGTCTTCAGAACAGAAGATAGGGAGGCCCACTTGAGGGCTCCCAAATTATTGGGATTCCTATACATTGTGAGGTGGGGACAAGAAACTCACATGTATTTGCTGAAGTGGGCCAGATTGTCTCCTGGGCAGAAGGCCACCCCTAGCTGCATCAGAGTGATTTACATAAGAGGGACACTGAACACAAAAGTGGGCTGTCTAAGCTATCAGCAGAGAGACTACATGGAATGCTCCCTGAACCTAGAACTATTACAGTTGATTTCCAGTACCCCAGGCTATCTCCAGGGAGATCTATTTGCATACAATCAGAATGCAAAGGTGAAACTCTTATTCACCTGAGAAGAAGACCACACCTCACTGGGATCGGACACTCTGACTCAGATCTGTTTTGGCTCTGTGCTTTCCCTGCCCTTCTGCTAGGAAGAGTCACGCAGAAGGTGAAAAAAGAGGAAATTATGGAAGAAGGCGATGGTACTGAGAACTGTTTCTATTCAGTCTCTCACCTGACAGGATCTCCTATCCGTTAGCCAGGTCCTGATTTTGGAGCGTGACAGCTTGGCTAACCTAGATGGGTTACTCTTCCACAATAATAGACTATCTTAGCATCCCAACAGGCTTTTCACCCTCTTAGCAACACAAGAATTTGGACAAAATTCTACTGATACCAGGCTAGAAAGACAACTCCAGGAAACTAGTCATCCTAGCTCTTCCGGATGTCTTGTAAGATGGCCTAAACTTGGGCCAAAGACGACCTACCATTATATCTCATGTCTCAGCACTAAATAGTGTTTTAAACACAGGCTCTTCCATGTCTCTGGTAGATCACCCAATGGTAGTCAGGCTCTTTAGGGGAGCATGTCTACCAAAACTAGCAATCAGACCTGCCTTCCCTACCTGGGATCTTCCCACAATTCTGTAGGCTCTCATGACCCATTCAAACAGATGGCATCTAAGTCTCTGCATTTCATTTCCGTACAGACATGCTTCTTGATCAGTCATATCAGAAAAGTCTGAAGCCTCTGCTCTTACTACATCTTCCATAACAGTCATTTTTCATACTACTGAATCATTTGTTACCAAGATAAACTCTTCTTTCCATACATCACAGAAAATTGTTCTTCCTTTGTTTTTCCCAAAGCCTCTACACCTGTATGAAAGAGTTGTTCAATTTTACCTTAGGAAAACTGATTTGTTCTCCTATCTGTTCATTTCTTTCACCCTAAATGTCTGGGCCTGAAAGCTCCTCCATAGCCAGACATCAAACCAATCCCAAGGGGATCAGTGCCCATTCAACATTCTTCATGGCAGCATCCTGGGAAGAAAGGGAGTCAACCATTGAGGAGGATCTGTCTCTTCCTGCCTCTCCTCCTTTGGCAATATTTGTGTGAGTTGTCATGCCAATAAAGTCTCACTGAATTGAATTGAAATTGTGTAAAGCTGCTATGTAGTCACTCCCAACAACACTGTTTTTACAGAGTGCTATTGGGTTCACCTTCGTTCTTCTACAGAAGGAAAATTCCTTGAGTGGAAAGTGCTCCAAGCCATGGTACCTAAATAACTTAATTATACTATTTTTAGTTTCCTCATTCTACAGAAGTTGGAGGCCACTCATACTTGTCCATGATGCTCTGAGAAAGAGCCATGTCCCTTCCACTTTCACTCCAGATGAGTGCTTCCACAATTGTAATGAAACACTAAATTTTTACTAGTAGATTAAAAATAAAACTTTGTAATAGTAGCACTTTATTCAGCCACATTTATTATACGCTTCTGGAATGAGAGCAGGAGGAGTGTGGTCAAGGTGTGGAGCCTCATGGACAAGTCTGAGGTGCCTATGATATTTGCAGGAAGTGAATAGCAATCCAAATGTCTTCGAATGGCAAAGAGGTCATATCCAAAAAGGAAATTATCAGGTAACAAATTTTGCAGTGTATTTCCAGGGTGGTTTCAGGATAAGAATAATTGCTCTGTGTAGGTGGTAATTTAGCCACTGGTATACAAGTTCTCCCTTACAAAGTGCCTTGTAGCTGTTCTGAAATGGCTTTTTAAATGCATGTTTATTTAATTAATGGGTATTATTAAAATAGAGCTGACACCATTAAGTTATCAGAAAGCTTAATTTATTTCCACAGTACAAAAGCAATGTCATAAACCAGAAGCTCTGGGCAAATTTCTATTTTTTAAAATTCATGCTGTTTTTCAATTACACAATTACAAAAATCCCAAAGTGGTCTAAATGTCTATTTTCTTACCTGATGTATTAATACAATCAAAACCAATTTTAAAAGAAAATATATATTCCAAGAATAAAACACATTCACCAAATTTAAGCCTGGCATACATTTTTTATTTTATATTTAGTTATAAAACTGTCAGTGTAAACAATTATGATGGAAACTATCAGAGTGTTTAGCTATGACCCTGATCCAGAGTATATTGTGATTACATAACTGGGCAAATGATAGCATAACTTAACCTTTCTGTCAAGATGCCAGATAAATCTGTCTGAGATCCACAAATGTGGCAATTTTTCTGCCATTTTCTAGCTCCTCCATTTGCCTGCTCACTTTTTTGCCTGTATTCTTGATATCAATGTGTTTTCCCTCAAAGAATTTCAGTGGGTATCCTCCATCTTCTGCCATGTTTCTGCTCAGAAAAGGATAGAACAGGAAGAGGGAGCAACTTCATGATTCAGGACAGCAAAGAGAGCAGCTAGGATGAAAGGAACGTGGCACTCTGAACTCTTTATCAGAAGTAATGAGGTTTATGTTTTGTCTGGATGCAGTGGTCTGCAGGAAGAGGAGGCTGCAATAGTGGTCTCCCTATAAGCCTGGGGTTGTAAGTAACCTGCCATGTGGAGCTTTAACTTAGCAGAGCTCAGTCACAGCTGGAGATCTGACCCATTGTCTCTCTCTTGGGATTATTGTATGTTGGGAGATTTTTGGTTCTCATGATACAGTAACTGTAGGAGCATAGGATCTGCCACACAGTTTATGTGACAGTGCCTAATGTAACTGACTGCATGTGGAAAATTAGGTCTCAGGGTAAACTCTTAAGATTCTTTGTTTGAATAGGTAGTGGCAATCCAAACAGAAGTATCTCTGAAGCAGAGAGAATGTGAAGATGACCTGGTGAAAGCTGAACCTGCTCTAGTGGCTGCTACAGCAGCTTTAAATACACTTAATAAGGTAAGAACCAGGCAGTTTAATGGCTGTGAGGAACTTCGTTTAAAGGATTTTAATAAGCTATGTATGTCTCAGCCCATTGGTCTTGTTGCTGTACTGATCAATGAAAGATCAGGAATGAGCTTGTTCCCCAACCTCCCTAGACTGGCAGCCCCTGGGAATTTTGTAGAAGCAGCATAATTAGTATGAAGGAGCACCTTGAACGTCTTGAGTTCTGGCTGGTTGGAAGCATCACTGTGACATAGGATCTGCTGTGTGTGTATGCAGGACAGGGGGAAGAAGTGCATGTGCCCAGAAGAAAACTGACAAAGTCATATGATGTGTATAGATTATTTTACCTACTGTTATTGAAAGTAGTAGCACTACAGAATAGTACAAGTGTATAGGTTATTTTACTGTGATTTATTTCACTGGCGATTAAAGTCAAGTCGCATCGAATAATCTATATTAAATATAATATCGACTGCAACAAGAATAATTAGTTGATTTGGGTTCAAATCCAATAGGAAATTTGCATGAAAAAATGGCTTTTGCACTTTACACTGTAGAAAATTGTATATGTATATAGAATCCATACAGAACATTGCTTGTTCATTTTAGTGCTCCTGGACAGTGATGGCTTCCTTTAACTATCATGCAGATAGTTGCAGCTCTACTTAGTATATGAAGTAATGACCAATGGGATCACAAGCAACCAAGAGTCATCAAAGAGTACAGCTGTGCATTCTTAATCTCTTTATCAGAATGATTCTGCTGTACCTCTGCTGCACCAGCAATTGCATTATTTCTCTGTAGACATCTCTCGCTTTGCGGATGGCTAACTCTATGTTTGGCAGCTTTCTGCTGATTTTTTGTGTGATTGCTCTTCAGGTTAATCTCACTGAATTGAAAGCCTTCCCGAACCCACCAATTGCAGTAACAAATGTTACTGCTGCAGTCATGGTATTACTGGCTTATAAAGGCAAAGTGCCCAAAGACCGAAGTTGGAAAGCTGCTAAAGTCTTCATGGGAAAGGTACTGGACAGTGGGAAATCATCTGTTGGCTATGTGTGGTGGGTGAGAGAAGGGCTAGTTGATTAAATATTACAGTCAAGGATAGTTTTGAGTCAAATGTAATATCACTTTCTTAAAGACTTAATTGAAGGAGCTGTATGTCATATTGTTATAAATCATGTCTCCCCGTGGCTTCAGTGGCATATTGAAGTCAACATGAGCATCAACTGGGAGTTACTCATTATTTGCAAAACTGAGAGCAATCAAGTATAAGAGGAAGAAAATTGTATACATGTTTTTACCTGATATTAGACAATTTCCCAAATTAATTGCAAAAAAACGACTCGGATGGTTGGGGTTTTTTGAGGGGGTGTGATGGGAGGGGTTCTGTAAATGAATGATTCCTGTGAAGATGTGCTTCAGGCCACACTTTTTTCTTCTTTTTTTTTTCAAATTTGTATTCACTTAGTGCTCAGTTCAATCTCCAAAAACAAACTAAATGCAGAGTGCCAATTTTGCTTTTATATTTTAAGGTCATGAAAGCAGGAGTTAACTTGTGATCTTGGAATGTTCTCTGCAGTGTAAATGGATTGGGTACATTAGGTCTCTTCTTCTTGCAGGTTGATGACTTCCTACAAGCTTTAATTAGTTATGATAAGGAGCATATTCCTGAGAACTGTCTGAAAGTGGTCAAAGAACATTACTTGAAAGATCCAGAATTCAACCCAAATTTGGTCCGCACAAAGTCCTTTGCAGCAGCTGGTCTCTGTGCCTGGGTTATCAACATAGTAAAATTCTATGAGGTACTGTATATCAAAATATTTGGTCTCTGACTGGACAAGTAGGTGGGTTTGGATGGATACTACAATAGACGCTTGTGACTATTTCAGCAGACTCAGTGTATTATTTTCAGTGAAGATACAAGATTAAATGCAGATGGAGGTTGAATGGAAAACAGTGCTAAGGCTTGAAAACTTCATTTTTAAAGAACAAATTTGTGGCCATTGGGGTTTGTAATTGTCATTATGGTGCAACAGTGGGGACAGATCGTATAGCTTTCTTCTCCAGATACACATTCCCCCTTCCACTTGAACTAAAGGAAAACCTCAGCTAGCTGTCTACATGACAGGCAGTCTGAGACACAGCTGAGCAATTCTGATTCTCCAGTAGATGCCAGTGATATATATGCAAACTAGTGAGCCCATTGCAATATGATGGCTGGATGTCATTTAATTGTGAATATTAGAAAATCTACTTGATTACAATGTACTATTTAAATTAAATGCACACTTTGCCATTCAATTCTGAGACCAAAAAAATCATTCCATATGTGAATTGATTTGATTTGCACAGGAGACCTGTTTCCCAAATTGATGCCCCCACCCCCATCCCCCCATTCTATGCTAAGGGATCAAAAGTTGGAAAGTGTTCAGTATGAGTGGGCAGCGTTCATTTCTATTTAAGATATCCTTAAATGCGCTACTGTCAGAATTACAAGGGATAACTCCTCTCCTAGAAAGCAAGTAACATATGTGTATAGCTATAATTATGTATTTAATGTAGGTTTGTATGTATTTCACTACCATGTACAAAGGTAAAGCAAATGTATGCAACCTGTGACTTACAGGTTCATGGTACAGATTAGAAGCTCTTTCATCAGGTGTCATTTGCAGTTTTTGTGAATGAATACAAGATCTATTTTTTGTCCTAATAAAACTATACTCTCTCTATTTCTCAAGGTGTATTGTGATGTGGAGCCAAAACGTCATGCATTAGCCCAGGCAAATGCTGAACTAGCAGCAGCCACTGAAAAGCTAGGAGCAATTAGGAAAAAGCTTATTGTAAGTACTGTCTGAACAACGATAGTCCTCTTCCAGTATCTTGAGCTCATTTCATTGGCTTGTGTCCGTCTCTATGGCAAGGCACTGACTCTGTCCAGAAAGATAACTGGTTTTATTACTTCCCAGCTCTGAAATGCCATAAAGTCCTTGTTTTAGTGTCAAAGATATGGTTGTATTAAGCTTTATTACTACTTTTCCTATAAACCTATTGAAGGGCATCCTGCATTTTCAGTTGGACCACATTAGGCCATTAACAAGAAATTACAGAATTTCCCCAAAGCCATTCTGCTACATATAACCAATAGATTTAATAAACAAAAATGGCAATTGATATAAATAACAGAATGATTTGTATGAGCTGTATATCCCTGCAGAATCAGTTGTTATATGGCTATTGACTTGTTGGTGCCTAGAAATAACTACCAGAATGGGCATTGGAAGGTCATGCCCATCTACATTTATGCTTGGCATTAATTACATAATAAAAATGATATTAAATCCCCTCTGAATCTTTAAGAAAAACATTGAGAAACTTGGAGATGGAAACCAGGACCTCAGCGTCTTCAGACCATCCTGTCTTCTGAGTTATTGGTTGTACCAAAAAATATATTTACCACTACATATTTATTGAACTCTTTCTCCAGTGTTTATATTCAGAGCCACATATGCTTACTTTCTGGACAAAAATAACTCTTTACTGCTTTCTTTACTCCAGTCAGCCCTGCTGAATCAACTTAGCTGTGAGAAAGTGATCTGGGATGCTGTCCTGTCTTGCTCGTTGTCAGATTGTTAACAAAATTCCAATAGAAGGAGCAGATTCTATCCTGAGTCAGACCTGCGCAACTTCATTTCTAACTGGGGAGAATTTGGCCTGCAGAATCCTTGTTATCAGGGAGTGACATACAGAAGGAAAGGACCCAGGTTGACTTTCGGATCCCAAACTGATTTTGCAAGGCTGGCAAATAGGTGGTTGAGAGGAGGGGGAATAAATCCTTTTAAGCATGTGTGATGGTAATAATGATCTGGAAGTCATTGAGAGATAGCAAATGTGGGACTCCCACAGTGCCTTTCTTTGTCAGTTTTCAGAGTAGAGAGCTTGTGCTTTCTTGTTCTGTGCTTAATAGCTCAAAGAACTTTTTACTGTCTGCTTATTCTTCTTATAATTCAGTAAGGTCCCATCTCTAAGTCCAGTTTCTGACCCTTGATATATGTGTATTTCCCATTTATTTTTTTCCCTTATGAATTTCTCTACATGTGGTCATGTGCTTATTTTGCTTTAATTATGGTGAGTTTCCTGTAGGAAAAGTTGTACGCCACAGGTTAAGTTACAGTTCCCCTTGCTGTTATCTGTTTCCCGTATATGGCCAAATATATCATCATTCATATTTAACATGAATATTTTTCTCAGTAGCCATATAGAATACACTTCCTTTTGCAGAGGGGCTGGATGTGGTTACTTTTTCTAGTAAAACAGACAATAGAATGACAGGTTACAGTTCTGTCTTTTAAAAAGGTTAGACAAGTCCAGAGAAGATTGTGAGGAGCTTCAGAGGGATTTCACCAAGCTAAGTGAATGGGCAAAACTATAGCAGATGAAATTAGATATTGATAGGTGCAAAGTAATACATGTTGGAAGGAATAATTTGATCTCCTCCTCCACCTTTCCAGGTTCTAAGTTAACGATATCATGTGAGGAAAGAGACTTGGACATCATTATAGACAGTTCAATGAAGACCTCTGTTCAATGTCAGCAGTGGTCAAAAACGCAAACACAGTGCTGGAATGCATAAGAAATTGTTGCGTAATTGCTGACTTGGTCTATTGATTAATTTCTTAGACTGCAGTGATCGATCAGGGCTCAGTCTCCTGGATGGCCACAGCATCAGGAAAATTATTACTAATATTGTTAGACTGAGGGACCCGAGGAGCACACAAGAAACAATTGCAGTTTATCACAAGGCCGTTTATTAACCAATCCGCTAAGCAGAGAAACAATCCCAGAAACACTGAAATCCAACAGCAGGGAGAGAGTGCAAAGTGTTTAGCCCTGTGACTGGCCTCATACACATCTGCTGGGGAACTCTAGAGTGTCTGCCACCTCCTCCTCATCTTAACTGTCACCATCACCCTCAGTACACGTCATCCTGATGTCTCTTCAGGTTCACAGGCCGGGATACAACTTCTATAATGTGTTATGCTAAAGCCCACTGCGGTTGATACATATGTATGAAAGTTTCAACCCCCTTTTCCTTATCTGTGCTTCCATAGCCCACTAAATTTGGGGTGCCCTGTTTTTCAGAAGCTAACTTGTTACTTACCTTTATACTTATTAACATTTACATCCCTCAATCACCATAATAACTGGTTGTTACCACATTGCTGACACCGTATGTCTGCAAAAATTCCCAAAATATTACAACCAGCTTTAACTGGTTTTATCTGGTACATCGCAATACATTTTTCCCCAGACAGTAGCACTTAACACATTTACTATAACAGCACAATTTCCAGCACAAGGTTATTTATCAGTTAGCTAGTCATGTCAACCCATTCTTCAGCCTGAAGCCCTGTTTGGCTAAGCTAAATATCTTACAGGCCTGAGTCATGTATGCCCTATATTAAAATATTAATTAATACTTATATTTCACATCTGTATTTGAAATATACCCAATATCTTTTATCCTTGTCTATAAAATGGAAGGGAGAACAATGCAGAAAATACAGCACCATTATATAAATGAATGGGTATGGCCTCTTTTGGAACATTGTATGTAGTATTGGTCACCCCATCTCAAAAAAGGATCTTGCAGAATTAGAGGGGGTTCAGAGAATAATTAAGGGCATGGAAAAAGTCTCATATGAAGAAAGATTGAAAGATTGGAATTGTTTACCTTAGAGAAAAGGCAAATAAGAGGGGACATATAAATGTATAAAATAAATGGCATAGAGAAGTTAACTTAGGAACTTCTATTCACTCTGTTATGTAACACAAGAACAGAGAGAGTAAATGAAATTGAAATGTGGCAAATTCAAAGAAAATACTTTCCATGCAATGCATATTTAACCTGTGGAACTCCTTGCCACAAGACAGTAATAGATTTTTTTTTCAAGGCCAAACGGGATTGTTATGATGATCTAGTCTAATCTCCTGCATAATACAGGCCATTGTATTTCACCCAGTAATTTTTGCGTCAAGTCTGTATCTTGTAGTTGAGTGAGTGCAGGGGTCGGCAACCTCTGGCACGCGGCTCGCCAGGGTAAGCACCCTGGCGAGCCGGGCCAGTTTGTTTACCTGCCGTGTTGGCAAGTTCGGCCGATCGCGGCTCCCACTGGCCACGGTTCGCCGCTCCAGGCTAATGGGGGCTGCGGGAAGCTGCGGCCAGCACATCCCTCGGCCCGTGCCGCTTCCCGTAGCCCCCATTGGCCTGGGACGGCGAACCGTGGCCAGTGGGAGCGGCGATCGGCTGAACCTGCCGACGCGGCAGGTAAACTGGCCCGGCCCGCCAGGGTGCTTACTCTGGCGAGCCACGTGCCAGAGGTTGCCGACCCCTGAGCTAGTGCATGTCACTGAGTCCAAGAGCTGAACAGGATTCAAAGAGGAATTAGACCTTTGTATGGTTAACAAGCATATCCAGAGTTTTTATAACAAATATTAAAAATGAACAAGAGTTTTGGAAGAGAAATAATCCTCTCTGCTTCAGGCCTTAATGCAGCCTCGAACTATTGAGAATTAGGAAGAAACTTTCTTTGGGGGCAGGCTATCCCATAAGAAACTAAGGGGTTTCTTACCTTCCTGTGACTCATTCGGTGACAGGATGCTGAACTAGATGGACCATTGGTTTGATTTAATGTGGCAATTCCCTTAGAGTAAGGGAATCATGAGTACTGCAAGATCTCCTGTTGAGCTGGAGAACTCCATGTTTGCTTCTTGCAGCCCACATCCCCTCAGCTTCTATTATGGGGTGGTTTGTTCATAGGCCAGTGGAAAAAATCTTGTAGTTTATCCGAATGCCTTATCTTTTTCAGCAAACTATAGGAAAAAGGGACTTCTTCCCAGTGTGTTTTGCTGTTTTACATGAGTAATCTGACTTAAGTAGCTCATTTGTATAAATTACAAATACACTCAAAAAGGCATCCTGAAGCGATATGGCATTATCAGATTTCGAAATGGGCTCACAATAATTCACTTATTGTAATGTAGCACTAGATAAAGGAAAGATACCACTTGGCTGTTACTGCAATGTTTTTGAATTGTCCATTTAAAGGTAATAATATCTGTTACTGAAATAATTGAAACATTTTAATTAAAACTTTGTGCTTATCTGACAGTATTATATAAGGCTTAAAAAGATTAAAGTCATTATAACACTGCAGTCTAAATCACCAAGAAACGTATACAAACAAATACCTTTCAAGGATTGTCAACTATATAAAAATAAAAATTTCTTTAAAAAAATATAGTTAAAACTAGGGCTGTCAAACTATTAGAAAAATTAATCGTGATTAATCGTGCTGTTAAACAACAATAGAATACCAGGTTTCAGAGGGGTAGCCGTGTTAGTCTGTATCAGCAAAAACAACGAGGAGTCCTTGTGGCACCTTAGAGACTAACAAATTTATTTATTTGTTAGTCTCTAAGGTGCCACAAGGACTCCTCGTTGTTTTTAATAGAATACCATTTATTTTAAATATTTTTGGATGTTTACTACATTTTCAAATATATTAATTTCAATTACAGCACAGAATACAAAGTGTACAGTGCTCACTTTATATTTATTTTTATTACAAATATTTACAGTGTAAAAAACAAAAACAAAAATTCAATTCACCTCATATAAGTACTGTAATGCAATCTCTTGATCATGAAAGTTGAATTTACAAATGTAGAATTATGTACAAAAATAACTGCGTTCAAAAATAAAACAATGTAAAACTTTCGAGCCCACAAGTCTACTCAGTCCTACTTCTTGGTCAGCCAGTCACTCAGACAAACAAGGTTGGTTACAATTTGCAGGAGATAATGCTGCCTGCTTCTTGTTTACAATGTCACCTGAAAGTGAGAACAGGCATTCACATGGCACTGTTGTAGCTGGCATTGCAAGATATTTACATGCCAGATGCACTAAATGTCCCTTCATGCTTCAACCACCATTCCAGAGGACATGCTCCCTTGCTGATGATGGGTTCTGCTTGATAATGATCCAAAGCAGTGTGGACTGACACATGTTAATTTTCATCATCTGAGTCAGATGCCACCAGCAGAAGGTTGATTTTCTATTTTGGTGGTTTGGGTTCTGTAGTTTCCACATCAGCGTGTTGCTCTTTTAAGACTTCTAAAACCATGCTCCACACCTTGTCCCTCAGATTTTGGACAGCACTTCAGATTCTTAAATCTTGGGTCGAGTGCTGTAGCTATTTTTAGAAATCTCACGTCGGTACCTTCTTTGCGTTTTGTCAAATCTGCTGTGAAAGTGTTCTTAAAATGAACATGTGCTGGGTCATCGTCTGAGACTGCTATAACATGAAATATATGCATAATCTGGGTAAAACAGAGCAGGTGACATACAATTCTCCCCCCCAAGGAGTACAGTCACAAATTTAATTGATGAATTATTTTTTTAACGAGCATCATCAGCATGGAAGCATGTCCTCTGGAATGGTGGCTGAAGCATGAAAGGGCATACAAATATTTAGCATATCTGGCATGTAAATATCTTGCAGTGCCATGTGAATGCCTGTTCTCACTTTCAGGTGACATTGTAAATAAGAAGCAGGCAGCAGTATCTCCCGTCAATGTGAACAAACTTGTTTGTCTTAGCGATTGGCAGAATAAGAAGTAGGACTGAGTGGACTTGTAGGTTCTAAAGTTTTACACTGTTTTGTTTTTGAATGCAGTTATGTAACCAAAAAAATCTGCATTTGTAAGTTACACTTTCACGATAAAGAGATTGCACTTCAGTACTTGTATGAGGTGAATTGAAAAATTCTATTTTTTTTATCATTTTTACAGTGCATTTATTTGTAATCAAAAATAATATAAAGTGTGCACTATTTTTTTGTTTATCATTTTTACAGTGCATATATTTGTAATAAAAAATAATAATATAAAGTGTGCGCTGTACACTTTGTAGTCTGTGTTGTAATTGAAATCAATATTGAAAATGTAGAAAAACATCCAAAATATTTAATAAATATCAATTGGTGGTCTATTGTTATAAGTGCGATTAATCACGATAAAAATTTTTGAGTTAATCGTGTGAGTTAATCGATTAATTGACAGCCCTAGTTAAAACCACTTCCATACAGAAAGCTGGGGAAATAATCTCCATGTAGTAAAAGTTAGATTCTAGGAGCTTCAGCTACAAACAAATTAATCTTATTTTATTACCAGAGTCTTATGATAAAGACCAGTCAGAATTCTCTTCCCAGCTTTGCCACAGAAGGTTGTCAAGCTTCCCCACCTATAAAAGTTATGGGATGTCCTGTGGCTTAATTCAGTTAGGTTAAATATTATGAAATATTAGGTTAGATAATAGGAAAAACTTTAAGTATAAGGCTAGTTAAGCTCAGAGGAGGCTTCCAAATGAGGTTAAGAACAGATTGGACAAACACTTGTCAGGGATGGTCTAGAGTATACTTGGTCATGCCTCAGTGCAGGCGGGGGCTGTGCTAGATGACTTCTCAAGGTCCCTTCCATTCTACATTTCTGATTCTATGATTATAAATCAGTTTGAGGTCCTCAGATGTAAGGCACAAACCAGGGTTACTATACATATTTCCTATTTTGATAGAATATACATCTACCAATTCCAGAAAGTCCAGCACTTCATTTTTGACCTAGCTATCACCCAGCATTTCACAGGCCATCTCCAGTTTATGGGTGTTCTCAGTTTTCCAGAGTTAGTTTCCTTTCTTCTGCATCTAGTCCCACTGCAGCATTCTTCTCCCAAACAAGTTGCTATATGCAGTCTAGGATGAATAACCTGCAGTTGATCTAGAATTTGTGGACCCCCCACTCTGCCACACCCTGTCCCCCAAACTTTTTTCCTTTTTATACTCAAAATTAGCTGGGATCCCCAAGGGTTGTCTACACTGGAAAAGTTATATTGTGTTAGATCACATGTTAACGAACATGATGACCCACCTGACTGAGTTGTACTGAGTTGAGACACAGGCTGTCATGTAGAACTGTAGGGTTAATCATGACCTGCTGACAAAATGTTTAACATCTAACATGATAGACTTTGATACAGTGGGGGCCAGATTCTATTGTGAATTTACGCCCCCTTTATGCCACTCAAGCAGCATAAGTGAGTCATAGTCTAGCTGTAAATGTACAGAGGATTCTCTGGTGTAGGGGAACCCTGCTTAGTGCATATGAGCTGGATTCAGGTCTGTGCCAGGGATGCCAGAACAGGGGGCATCGGGGGCCATGGCCCCATCACTTTTAGGGAGCTTCTAACACTCCTGGTCTATGCCTGTGCCCCCCAGCATGTAGGTAGGTAGCCTGTAGAGGGAGGGGGGATGCACTGGGGGAAGGAAGGTGAGTATTGGAGTTTAACTATGCTACACCAATCTTCCCCCGGCACAGGGTCTACTAACCATCCTGTATCAGTGGCTGCACGACAACCGTTCTAGTTTGTGTTGGAGCTGATTCTGACTGTCTATACTGCAGCTGGAGTGAGCCTCCCAGCTGAGGTAGACAGATGTGCACTACCTCTGCCTGAATTAGCATTCCAAAAACAGCAATGTGGATGTTGCGGCTTGGCTGTGGCCCAGGCGATCCCCTGGGTTTGAACTCATGTGACTAGCCCTAGTCTCTGCCAGAGCCACAATTCCATTCGCAGTCTCTTCTGAAGTGCCCCAGGCTTGACAGTGAATACAGTTCACCAGGGATTTGAAGGTAGGCAGTACAGGAGAGTGCTGTAATAGAACAGTAGGGAAGAGTCACATTGTGGGGGATCTGGACCCTGTAATAGTGGGCATGGAGAGAAGGCAAATGTGATCATTTAGGGGAAGAGAATGTGAAATGGGCACCCCACAGACCAAGCACCAGACCTTACCCCCCTTCCAGCTGCCAAAAACCTTCTGTAGCCAGCCTTCCTGATAAGATCCTTCTATCCTTTACTTTGTTTGTGGCCTTCCACAATACAAGAAAAAATGAAAAATTGGGGCTCTCTAATATTTAAAGATGGTCACTCCTGATTTAAAGTGCCTGCCCTTCTCTCTCTACATCAACAGTAACCTCAGTCTGAGTGAGCCCAGGAAAGCTTCCAAGGCTAACCAATCACCAGGTGCCTATACATACCACCACAAGCAGGTATTCCACACTTGTAATATAACTTACACCAGTGTCAAATCAAGCAGTGTAATAAAAAGATAAAGATTTTCCACATCACTTGTGAGCACCAGTCCCCATTACTACGATGTAATTAACTGCCTACTTTTCCTCTTTATATAAATGGGATAAGAATGGTGAGAGTTACTTTTCTGTCAAGAATCTCTTGATTCATCATACTGAAGTAGGCATTTACATTTTTCCTACAGCCATCCAAACATCAGTCCATCCATTCACTGACCTCTATCCTTCAATGCACTCCCGTTCCCCATCCCAATCTTTTGAAGAATAGAGTTAAAGGCAGAGTGTCATTAGTGAGCTCTGTCTCTAGACTAGACTCATGGATTTCCAAATGGCTCCCTGCCCTATGTCCCAGTACCTTTTTATTGGCCAGCAGAGAAAGTTGTAAATATTTTTCAAATAGAATTTTTTGTAGATAGCAGTTTTCTATAATGATTAATAATCATTGCAGCCGTTAGTCATTAATCAATAATATATAGTCAGCTTAGGTGACACTGTGAGCTTCACCTTTCACTTTTAATGCCTTCTAAAATATATTGTAAAATGACAAATTAAAATCCTTGTCAAGTGCAAACAATATCATAATGATTTATTGTAGGTTTTTTTTTTAAATGACAGATATACCTACTGGTGCAAATGCTGTACATTGTTTAAATATTTGTTGTGTTTTAACACCAATTAAAATTACTAAAAGAAAAATTAAGCACACAGATTTCTTCTGAGTGTAAAACCTTTAAGGCTGGGTTTACATGCACATGCCCAAGCCTGCAAACACTTACTTCAGTGACAGTTCCCAATATTTTTAATGGGACCACTTATGATACTAGGTACTATACTCTGAAGTAAATGTATGGGGGAATCAGAGCCCATATTAGGAAATACAATAAATAGAAAACAATTCCATTTAAAAAAAATTAACTGATAAATATTTGACCCAGCAGGACTCCGCAACCCCACTGTAAAGACATTATAGTCCATTACTTCAATAGTGTTGGGGGCATACTATACCGGAAGCACCAAAGTAAGACCATATGCTAAAAACCCTTGTGTAAATTGTTTATACACACACAGAGATAATACGGTGTGTATTAGAGCTCAGCCTAGGCAGGGTCGAGCTAGGTTGATATTTGGATGGGAGATGTTGTTTTTATTATTTATCTTTAAAATTGTTTGCATAACACCACAAATTTATCCATCACTTTATAATGGTGTAAAATACATTTCTTACCTTAAAGAGATTACAATCTAAGGGCCTAATCCAGCTAGCATTTACTACTGAGTGCAAGTGCTTGCTACCATCAGTGATCTAACACAGTGGTCTCCAAAGTGGGGTGTGCATACCCCAGGGGGTGCGCAAGAGGATCCTTCGGGGTGTGCAGCAGGAGGAGTGCCGCCGGAGCAGCGCCATTTTTTCCCCCCTCCCTCGGCAGTTTGGCAGGAAGCAGGGGGTGCGTGCTCAAAAATTTTTTGCTGATGGGGTGCATGATCAAAAAAGTTTGGAGACCACTGGTCTAACAGAGATTCCCGGGCAACATTCATAGTAGTACATGCTTTGCTCAGTAATAAGTGTTTAAAAATGAGTGTGCATCATCCCATAGAATTTAAAGAGATTTAGGATGAAAAGCTCTGTATAACTATAGTTATACAAACATTGGTGTAGCTGACAGGAAGTGTATTGTATTATAATAGCAGTTTACTTTAGGTATGTTGAAGGTCATGAAGCTAAAAATGCATCCCGATCAGAAAATGCCATAGAAGCAAGAAATTGAGATAGATTGTTCTTAGAGGAAGATCACTGGCCAGATTCATTAGTACTTTCCCCATGACAGGCACTGCTTTCACTCTTCGATGATTTTTGTTCAAGAAAATGTATGTATAATTGCAATATTGCCAATACTCGTGATTTTTTCATGAGTGACAGGATTTTGGCGGGAGCTGGAGTCCGATTTCTCAATAATGTGAGAAGCTCCAGTCTTCTAACCAATTTGAGCCCTGCCAGGTGGCAAACCCCTTCTGATTGGTTGCTTAACCCCAGCTGGTGGGTAAATGGGGCAGGCAGCCAATCCCAGCTGCTGCAGGAAGAGAGCTCTCTTCCCCTTCCCCTCCCCTCAGCAACCCGAATCTACCCTCACAGGAAGGAAGGGAGGGAACAGGAGGGAGCTACAGAACCCAGTGGTTCAAGATGGCTCCATTTCCTCTTTTTCCCTTTTCTTCTGTGAGCAACAGGGACAGGGTGGAACCATTGCTTCTGCATCCCCTGGCCTGGGAAGGGGCAGAGGGAGTGAAGAACCCCAGAGCTGCTCCCCACCAACCTGGAAGGCTGGGGGGCTGAATAGATGGAGGGTGGGTGCTGAACTGATGTATGGTGGGGGCTGTCGGGCGGCTGAACCGATGTGGGGACAGGATTGATTTGGAGGTTGGGGGGCAGAATTAATTGCAGGGATGGGGATGGGCAGATGTGGGGGTGAAAAATCTCCTTACCCAATAAATGTGGGAGAGTGGGAAGGGGAGAGTGGGAGAGGGACTAACTGTCTCTCTCACACACACTAGGGATGGGCAGGGGGAGTTCAAAAGACAGACCCAAAATAAAACACAATATAATGTTTGGGTTTTTTTTTAAATCGCATGAATGTTTGGGGAAAATCTTATGATTTTTTATTTTTTTGAGGTTGGCAATACTGTAATTGGCGCTTCTCCAAAAAAAAAAAAAAAAAAAAAGGAAACTCCTGACTGTGTTCTGTCTTTATGATGCTAAATTCCCAGTTGCTGGCCTCTGTAAATGGGCCCTGGTCAATATCTGTCAGGAATTGGGGCAGGAGCAGTCAAGCCTAGTGATCAGAGCCAGGATACACAAGCCAAGGGCCAGAACTGAGTTACCTGGAGTCAGGGAAGGCAGGAGGAACGTTGAGCTGTAACAAGGCCGGGTGTATCTACACAGCAGGTCAGTGGTCTGCCTTGATGCACAGATAGCCTCCAGATGTTTTCCCTAGGTCTTAAATAGTGTACCTGGGCCAATAAGGGAATGTGGTAGGCTCCTCTAGCTAGGGCCTCTCTGGGAAGGACATCCAGTGGCGCTTGGCCTCACAAGGCTCACAGCCCATCAATCACTGCTCTGCCAGAGCTGTTGGGTGGCAGCATGGATGTGGCAATTGCTCATGGACCCACAGGCCTAGGTTCTGGCTCCCCAGATCCTCACCGTATGGTGGTTACAGGGTGAGCTGTGCTTTAGACCCCCTTTTAGTTCCTGTCAAGTGCATCTCTTTAGTGACAGGTTTCACTACTTTCACCCCTTTCTGGGTAGAACCACGCAGTCCTACCACTCTAAGGGTATGTCTACACTACGAGAGTAGTTCGATTTTAGTTAAATCGAATATGTGCAATCGATATTAGAAAGTCGAACGTGTGTGTCTACACTAAGGACAGTAATTCGACTTTGTCAGTCCACACTACCAGGGAAAGCGTCGACATTGGAAGCAGTGCACTGTGGGCAGCTATCCCACAGTTCCCGCAGTCCCCGCTGCCCATTGGAATTCTGGGTCGAGCCCCCAATGCCTTCTGGGTAAAAAAATGTGGCGAGGGTGCTTTTGGGTAACTGTCATCATCCGTCAGTCACTACCGCCCTGCCTCCCTCCCTGAAAGCGCCGGCGGGAAATCAGTTTGCGCACTTTTTGATCAGTGACAGCGCGGACGCCACAGCACTGCGATCATGGATCCCGCTGCGACCATCGCTGCAGTTGTGGCCGTTCTCAACACCTCGCACCTTATCATACACCTTTCCCTGAGGCAGATGCAGAGAAATCAGGCGAGGAGGCTACGGCACCGCCGTGAGGGCCTGAAGTCGGAGAGTAGCACAGAGCTGTCAGAAACCACGAGCCCCAGCGCCCAGGACATCACTGTGGCAATGGGTCATGTGGATATTGTGGAACGGCGATTCTGGGCCCGGGAAACAAGCACGGACTGGTGGGACCGCATAGTGCTTCAGGTCTGGGATGAATCCCAGTGGCTGCGAAACTTTCGCATGCGGAAGGGGACTTTCCTGGAACTTTGTGACTTGCTGTCCCCTGCCCTGAAGCGCAAGGACACCCGCATGCGAGCAGCCCTGACTGTCCAGAAGCGAGTGGCCATAGCCCTCTGGAAGCTTGCAACGCCGGACAGCTACCGGTCAGTCGCGAACCACTTTGGCGTGGGCAAATCTACCGTGGGGGTTGTTGTCCTGCAAGTAGCCAAGGCAATCGTCAAGGTACTGCTGTCAAAGGTAGTGACCCTGGGAAACGCGCAGGCCATCATAGATGGCTTCGCTGCGATGGGATTCCCAAACTGCGGTGGGGCTATAGATGGGACTCACATCCCTATCCTGGGACCGGGCCACCAGGCCAGCCAGTACATCAATAGAAAGGGCTACTTTTCAATGGTGCTGCAAGCACTGGTGGACCATCGGGGACGGTTTACAAACATCTACGTCGGATGACCGGGCAAGGTTCATGACGCTCGCGTGTTCAGGAACTCTGGTCTGTTTAGACGGCTGCAGGAAGGTATTTACTTCCCGGACCACAAGATAACTGTTGGGGATGTGGAGATGCCTACAGTGATCCTCGGGGACCCAGCCTACCCGCTAATGCCCTGGCTCATGAAGCCCTATACTGGCGCCCTGGACACAGAAAAAGAACTGTTCAACTACCGGCTGAGCAAGTGCAGAATGGTGGTGGAGTGTGCTTTTGGCCGTCTCAAGGGGAGATGGAGAAGCTTACTCACTCGCTGTGATCTCAGCGAAACCAATATCCCCATCGTTATTGCAGCTTGCTGTGTGCTCCACAATCTGTGTGAGAGCAAGGGGGAGACCTTTATGGCGGGGTGGGAGGTTGAGGCAAATAGCCTGGCTGCTGATTACGCCCAGCCAGACAGCCGGGCGATTAGAAGAGCCCAGCGGGACGCGCTGTGCATCCGGGAGGCTTTGAAAGCCAGTTTCAAGGCTGAGCAGGGTACCCAGTGACTTTTAAGTTTGTGGACACAGAAGCAGAACTTGCCCCCGTTTCTTTACCCAGTTGCCGTCGACTATCCTCTCCAATTACATACCCCCTTCACCCCCTTCCCAAAAAATAAAATCTGTTCTGTTTTGTTAATGGACACCGTTGTCTTTATTACTGTTTTCGCGGGAATGTTTTAAACCTGGGACGCAGACTGTGGCGGGGGGCGGGTTTAGGGTTGTGATGCAAATGATGCTTCTAAACTCCCGGAATGACAGGCTCCGCGGTGGTGGACTGGTTGTTTCAACGGAGCCTGCCAGCCCTCCTGGCCGGGACTGCGTGTATGTGTCGGCTATGTGACTGTCTTGCAGGGGGAGGAGGGTTACAGATCCCCTGCTGCGCGGCTCTGTGATGCAGGGTAAGGACCGCTGCATAAGATCTGTAACTGCCCTTCCCCGCCACCAAGTCACAGAGCAACACCACCCCCCCCCACCACACAAAACATGAAAACCACCTCCCAGACTGACCAGGATAACTAGTCACTGCACTGTATATGTGCCCTGCTGCTGCACCTGCCCCCTGCTAAAGGGGACTGTCCTGTCCAATGACCAAGCCCCTTCCCCCCCCTTCAGACAGAGGATGGAAACAGAAATGAACAGAAACGTATTCTTTATTAACAACCGCACATGGAACGGGGGCGTGAAACTTGGACGGGGTCTTGTGTGAGGCGGGTAGGAAAGGACTTTTCAAATTTTGGGGAATGAGAGCCTTCTAGTGGTAGAGCAGTCCGCAGGGGTGGAGTGAAATTTTTCACGGCCCCTTCCACCCCTCCGTGTTTGGACTTTGGGTGAGGGGGGTATGGGACTTGGTGGCGGGGCAGGGCAGTTACAGAGAGACTGCAGCGGGGCTCTCTCCTCCTGCCTCCGGTCCTGCAGAACATCCACAAGGCGGCGGAGCGTGTCCGTTTGCTCCCTCATTAGTCCAAGCAGCGTTTGAGTAGCCTGCCTGTCCTCCTGTCGCCACCTCTCCTCCCGTTCAATGTTTGCCCGGTGCATTTGGGACAAGTTCTCCCTCCACTGTGTCTGCTGGGCTGCCTGTGCTCGGGAGCATGCCATTAGTTCAGCAAACATGTCTTCCCGTGTCCTCTTCTTCCTCCTCCTAATGTGCGCTAGCCTCTGGGCAGATGTGGCTGTGGGAATTGGAAAAAGGGAGTGAATTCCTGAGACAGAGCAATGTATCTGTGAACAGAGAACATAGTCTTTCTCTGTGAACAAGACCATGCAGAGCACCTATCACACGCGCACTGAGGACAAGGTCGAATTTTCGGCCCTCGCCTACCGTGCCTGCGGTCTTGCTGTGGCGAGCTGAGGAGCAGGGCTGGACACCGGACTTTGTCTAGATGGCAAACATGGTAAGCCGTAGACTTGTGGCCGCTTAAAACTTTAAGAGTGGCACTGGCCTCCTTTCACATAGAAAGCAATGCGAGTCTCTGCTGGCAGCAATCCTGCAAGCATGAACTCTGGCCCTGTCCCACCCCCTCGCGGCTGTAAACCGCGTGGCTGTAAACCGGCAGTTGCAGTTCTGTAAAGGGACGGGCAAGCAGTCCCAATACTAACTTTCCCCTACCTAATTCACAGCAGGGAGTCATGCCAGACATCACCCTCCTGAAGGTCTCGGAGAGCCAGAAGGAGAAGATGCTCCGGGACAGCCTGCAGAAACCGGGGCCATTTGGTGCAATGCTCTGCAAGGCCATGATCCCGGAGTACCTGCTGGCGTTGTGGCAGGGAAACGTGTCCTACCACGGGGGGCCTAATAAGCTCTCCCTGCCCAGGAACCTGCTCATGAGGCTGGAAAAACACCTGCAGGAGGCGTATGAGGAGTTCTCCCCGGAGGATCTCGCCTCTATCCCCGGTTACATTGACCAGTTCTTGGCTTAGGTGCCCTTGGAGGGACAAATGACTGCAGGGTTTTGGGCACTATAATCATGAAGCGGACATTGTGAAATTTTTTGAAAATGGTTCGGACTACATATTGAGGCGCCCAAAGACAGACTAATCATGATACACTTTGCACAGATTCCCCTTTTGTTTGACTTTCCTGTTTACATGTTTTGAAGCACTTTACCCACTGTTAATATTTTAAATCTTCCTGTTTTGTTGTAAATAAATGTTTACATGTTTTAAAGCACTTTAGCTACTGTTAATATTTTAAATATGCCAGTTATGTTGTAAATAAATGTTTAGATATTTAAAACACTTACTGCTTGATCCTTCCCCTGAATCTGTGTCTGGGGTAACGGCGGGGGACGGTTGGTAGGGGATCTCTGTCAGGGTGATGAAGAGCTCCTGGCTGTCGGGGAAATCAGCGGTGCCAGAGCTGTCGACTGCCTCGTCCTCCTCATCTCCTTCTTCATCTTCCCCGTCCGCTAACATGTCGGAGGAACCGGCCGCGGACAATATCCCATCCTCAGAGTCCACGGTCAGGGGTGGGGTAGTGGTGGCGGCCGCACCTAGGATGGAATGCAGTGCCTCGTAGAAACGGGATGTGTGGGGCTGGGATCCAGAGCGTCCGTTTGCCTCTTTGGTCTTCTGGTAGCCTTGTCTCAGCTCCTTGATTTTCACGCGGCACTGCGTTGCATCCCGGCTGTATCCTCTCTCTGCCATGGCTTTAGAGATCTTCTCATAGGTCTTTGCATTCCGTCTTTTGGAGCGCAGCTCAGAAAGCACGGACTCATCTCCCCACACAGCGATGAGATCCAAGACTTCCCGATCCGTCCATGCTGGGGCCCTCTTTCTATTGGATTGCACGGCCATCTCTGCTGGAGAGCTCTGCATCGTTGCCACTGCTGCTGAGCTCGCCACGGTGTCCAAACAGAAACTGCGCTTCAAACTGCCCAGACAGGAAAAGGAATTCAAATTTTCCCGGGGTGTGGCTGGTCAGAGCATCCGAGCTCGGACTGCTGTCCAGAGCGTCAACAGAGTGGTGCACTGTGGGATAGCTCCCGGAGCTATTAGCGTCGATTTCCATCCACACCTAGCCTAATTCGATATGGCCATTTCGAATTTAGCGCTACTCCTCTCGTTGGGGAGGATTACAGAAATCGATTTAAAGAGAGCTCTATGTCGAACTAAATGGCTTCCTGGTGTGGACGGGTGCAGGGTTAATTCGATATAACGGCGCTAAATTCGACATAAAAGCCTAGTGTAGACCAGGCCTAAGAGTGGATTTCTGGGCTGCAGCTCCTCTGTTTACCAACTGTGATAACAGGACAGACCCAGCTGTGTTTGGCACCTGTAATCCATCTTCCTCCAGGAGCCTGTAACCAGCAGCTGATTTAAAACCAGCAGCTGACTCAAGAGCTGCTTCTAAGCCAGTGGTTTTCAACCTGTGGTCCACGAAACCCTGAGAGTCAACAGACTATGTCTAAGATTTTCAAAGAGGTCTGTACCTCCATTCAAAATTTTTAATGGGTCCGCAAATGAAAAAAGGTTGAAAACCACTGTTCTAAACAAAGCATTATTTATTCACCCAAAGGTACATAACAAGCAGAGTGCAGAGGGATAAAACTACAGAAGGCCTATATGCCTGTGCTATACCTAAACTTTTTTTTATTTCCTTGCAAGTTTTGGGTAAGTTCTATTCAGCCCAGACCCCCGTTTCAGGTTTGGAGGAGAAAGCCCATGCAGCATTCTCTGTGTGTCTCTGTGGCAACTCCTCACTAGAGCTGGTTAAGACTTGGAATTTCTGTTATGTGGGAAATTTTGACATTTCAAAATTTTGTTTTCATTCCATTCTTGAAATTTCCCATGAAATGAAAATTCTGAAAACTTTTGTTTTGGAAATTTTTTGGAATTTTATATTTCATATACTTTTTTCTTTTTCTTTTTATATTCCTTAATGACATGTCATATTATACAATGATACTACTGATGTTATAATATAATAGTTGAAAATTTCTATTGTTTTTATTTTATTACTAAAATCATTAAGAGCATCTGCTATTTAGTACTAATTGAAGCATTTTAATGTCTTTTCTAGATAGTCTCCGCTCTTTGTGTTGTGTTGAAACAGTTTAACACAGTGTTGCCTCCTTGGGCCATTGTGTCTTTAATGGTTTAGTGCCACTTTGATCCTAGGCTTGGGAAAAAATAACCTGGTCTGACTGGAACCAGGCAGGTGGGCATTCCCCAATAAATAGCTCCTGCATTGTTTCCATGAGGACCCTTTGTATTCTCACTGGTGGTACCTTATTTTTGTCATTGTTTTGCTTCCTGTTTGTTCCCCCTAACAGTCTCCTTTGATTGGACTCTATGCAGTCAGGCAGGATAATATCAAGCAGGTAAACTGAGATACATATTTCAGAGTAGTAGCCGTGTTAGTCTGTATCAGCAAAAAGAATGAGGAATACTTGTGGCACCTTAGAGACTAACAAATTTATTTGAGCATAAGCTTTTGTGGGCTAAAACCCACTTCATCAGATGCATGCAGTGGAAAATACAGTAGGAAGATATATATATA
>NW_020664435.1:18081398-18217439 GCF_002925995.2 Terrapene triunguis | reverse complement strand
TATATATATATCTTCCTACTGTATTTTCCACTGCATGCATCTGATGAAGTGGGTTTTAGCCCACAAAAGCTTATGCTCAAATAAATTTGTTAGTCTCTAAGATGCCACAAGTACTCCGTGTTCTTTTTGAGAGACATGGTATTCATAAAAGATAATACAGATATCTCCATCATTCTCCACAGTCATGAAAGAAAAATGTTTTTAGCTTTGTATGTTAGACTCTTCTTACTATTTGCTGCATTCAGGACTCACTCACAGTCCATTAAATCTGATAGGATCACAGTTTAACATTCCATCTTTCTCAAGTGTCCCTTTGGAAGCCCTCAGAGGATTTTGTCACACAAAAAGGGTCATCTTTAATTTCCAGGCTTAAAATCATCATCATAAACACCTTCATAAACAAAATAGAAATCTTGTGGGTAATGAGGCAGCCAATACAAATCACCCTTACATATCAGGATCTAACCTGGCATTCCAGCTGTTCCCTTCTTTCCAACATTTTATTGTTCTCATTGTACTGCTTGAATTCTTTGAAATTTTCCTGATTGTCTGTTTTCACTCCCATGAATTTGCCTAACCAAACTACTGATCTTGGTAATTCTAGTCTAAAACTTTTCTTCCCAGGAAATCATTCTGTTGTGGAACTGTGTACTCTTTGATTCTTGGCAGCTCTTCTTCTAGTACCTCTGAGATGGAGTTATTTTTGTGCAAGGCAGAAGTTAGCTAAGCAGTTTCTGAAACCGCTTTGGGACAGCAAAATGGCTTCAGAAGACCTCTCTGCAACTGCTTTCTTTCAAAAGTCTTTTTTACTCTGTTCTTGTAATGCCTCACCTGGATGTTCATATGCAAAAATGAGACTCTCCAAGCTGGTTACTTTTTTGTTAAATCTTACATGACATGTCTGCCATTCAAGCATCTGACTTTGATGCCATCTTTCTTTCATGTTTCTTCACTCATTTATCTTTTTATTTTTTTACTGTGCTAGGAAGTATTAATTTCCCTTTGGAAGTATAGGGGAGAGGATGCCTGGGAGATGGAGAAACGAAATCTATGATAAATACATTGGACTTTTTTTTTTCAACCTTCTATTAATGATTGTTAAAGGTGACCTGTGAAAGGAGAAGAATGTGTTTGTGTCCTTTTTTGATTCTTTGTCATAAATAAGGCTACAATTTAGTAAAAGTCATGGGCAGGTCACGTGCAATAAACAAAGTCACGGACAGTGACCGGTCCATGACTTTTACTAAAAATACCCCAAACTAAATCTTAGGTGCTGGGGGAGGGAGAGCGCTCCAGCAGATGCTGCTTGTTCTGTGGGGGACGGGGATGCTCTGGCCGTCGCTGCTGCTCCTGGGGGGGGGGGCGGCAGGCGGCGTTGCTGCTGCTCCTCCAGGGGGAGGCGGCCCGGGGGCGCCGCTGCTGCTCCCGGGACCAGCTGCCTGGGGCCGTCCAAGCAGCAGCGGGTGTGGCTGGCCCCGGGGTCACCCCAGCTGCTCGGGCGGCCCTGGGGTCAGCCACAACAGCCACTGCAGAAGTCATGGAGGTCCTGGAAAGTCACAGAATCTGTGACTTCCATGACCTCTGTGAAAGACTCACAGCCTTAGTCATAAACAGAAGGTGGCTTTTAATTTTTGGTTGTAGAAGTAGGGAAAATGTCGGGTCTTCCCTAGCTTTTTTGACTTGTTGGAAACTTTCAAGGATTATTGAGAGATTTCTTCAGCTTTAATGGAAGAGTTGGGCTGATGAATCTTTAATAATAATAATTAATTAAAAAAATTCTCCAAGTGTTTCTCAGATGTTTCAGTTAGAGGGAAGAATTAGAAATAGTTATGAACATTCTTGTCTAAAAATCTTTTCCCCTCTCATTTGCTCACCTTTCAGTCTCTTGTGATACTACTAGTTCTTCAGTTAATCATAGAATCTTCCAGGTTAGAAGAGACCTAGGATTCTCATGTATAACAACGAGCAGAGAGGAAGAATCATGGTGGTCTTTTGGTTAAAGCACTGGACTGGACTTGAGATCTGCATTCCCTTCCCGCATCCACTACAGACTTCCTGTGTGACAGGGAGCAAGTCACTTGATGTCCCTGTGCCCTGATGTCCTTCTGTAAAATGGGGATGATTACAATTCCTTTCCCTCATCCTTTTGCTATCTGTTTTGATTGTAAGCTCTTTGGAGCAGGGATTATTTCTTGCTATGTGTTTGTACGGTGTCTAGTACAATGGAGTCCCAATCTTGGTTGGGACCTTTATGCCTTACCATAATACTCATCCTCATCATATTAAAGCAGAAATCTGACTCCTTTTAAAACAAAGTAACTTCAGACTTACCCCACCTATCACTGTGGTGCAGTGTACTCTTCACTTACCTAGTGATCTATGTCTGCCAATGTATGCTTAATAAGACCCTCTGGAATTTGTGTGTGTGTGTGTGTGTGTGTGTGTGTGCATGCGCACACACAGCACACAAAATCTGCCAGGAGCTCCATAGGCATATAGGAAGACACAGTTCCTGCTTTAAAGACTTCACATCCTTCAGAATGAACGTCATTATATACATGTAAAATATTATTAAAGTACAGAAAAAATGGCTGAGGTTACAAAACCTATATCTGACTCTGTTGTGCAGGAGCTGGATAGCAATCTATGCAGACTCACGGCTTCATTTGAAAAAGCAATAGCAAAAAAAGTCCGATGTCAAGAAGATGTGAACCGAACCAACAAAACAATTGAGCTGGCTAACAGACTTGTCAAGGGACTTCAGGCAAGTAGATTTTTTTCTTAATGCTGTTTCCAAAATTACTAATTAAAATATTCCAAATATTTTAAACTATTTTGATTACATTAAAAAATTCTAGTGCGTACGGTATTAAATTCTCAGGTGACAGATTATTTAAAGGTTTCAGAGTAGCAGCCGTGTTAGTCTGTATCCACAAAAAGAACAGGAGTACTTGTGGCACCTTAGAGACTAACAAATTTATTAGAGCATAAGCTTTCGTGGGCTACAGCCCACTTCTTCGGATGCATATAGAGTGAAACATATTGAGGAGATATATATACACACATACAGAGAGCATGAACAGGTGGGAGTTGTTTTACCAACTCTGAGAGGCCAATTAAGTAAGAGAAAAAAACTTTTGAAGTGATAATCAAGATAGCCCAGTACAGACAGTTTGATAAGAAGTGTGAGAATACTTACAAGGGGAGATAGATTCAATGTTTGTAATGGCTCAGCCATTTCCAGTCCAATTCAGTAAAAAATAAGCAAGCAAACATAACTTACCTTGCCTATTAGGTTAAGAGGCAACCAAAATCTGACAATACTATCAGAGGTGTCATGCATTTTTTTTAAAAATCACATGCCCCTCACTAGGTTATGTTTACATGGCCCCCAGAGAAAAGTCTCCATAACTAAGTCACCACATTTGTACACAACGTGAACACATTGTGACAGCATGGGCAGCCTCTGGTTAATGAGCAGAGAGACTGAACAATCCTCTAGGTCAGGATTGAGTCATATTGCATCCGCCCACATTGCACTTAGTCTGTAAATAAGTAGAATACACTAGTTGGAGTTTTTTTGTATTGCTGTTGCAAAACTATTCATATTTAATAGGAACTAAATGCATTTTTATTAAAAAAACATAGTATAAATTTCAATGTAGCCATTATCTTTATGTGTAGACAAATATCATCATAGCAAAACAGATGCCTGTTTAATGGTCAGTTTCTATATAGCCATTCAAGTAAGACATAGTGCTGCTATATGGCTTCCCTAATTACTCTCACGGATAATGTTGTCTTGACACAATATGTAGAATTTATTACACATCCTTCCTTAGTAAATTAGTATTAACAATAATAAAATAATAAATACATGGAAGATGGTTATACTACTTACATTCCTATGCTCTTCTAAATCTAAAAAGATTTTAAAAAATACAATAAAGTTTAGTTTAGGGCTGTCGATTAATCGCACTGTTAAACAATAGAATACCATTGAAATTTATTAAATATTTTGGAAGTTTTTCTACATTTTCATATACACCTCTACCCCGATAAAACGCGACCCGATATAACACGAATTCGGATATAACGCGGTTAAGCAGTGCTCTGCGGGGGGCGGGGCTGCGCACTCCGGCAGATCAAAGCAAGTTCAATATAACGTGGTTTCAGCTCTAACACGGTAAGATTTTTTGGCTCCCAAGGATAGCGTTATATCGGGGTAGAGGTGTATATTGTATTCTGTGTTGTAATTGAAATCAAAGTGTATATTATTTTTATTACAAATATTTGCACTACAAGAATGATTAACAAAAGAAATAGTATTTTTCAATTCACCTCATACAAGTACTGTAGTGCAATCTATTTGTTGTCAAAGTGCAATTTACAAATGTAGATTTTTTTTGTTACATAACTGCACTCAAAAATAAAGCAATGTAAAATTTTAGAGCCTGCAAGTCCACTCAGTCCTACTTCTTGTTCAGCCAATCGCTCAGACAAACAAGTTTGTTTACATTTACAGGAGATAATGCTGCCCGCTTCTTATTTACAATGTCACCTGAAAGTGAGAACAGACGTTCGCATAGCACTTTTGTAGCCGGCATTGCAAGGTATTTACATGCCAGATATGCTAAACATTCATATGCCCCTTCATGCTTCAGCCACCATTCCAGAGGACATGCTTCCATGCTGATGACGCTTGTTAAAAAAATATGCGTTAATTAAATTTGTGACTGAACTCCTTGGGGGGGAGAACTGTATGTCCCCTGCTGTTTTACCTGCATTCTGCCATATATTTCATGTTATAGTAGTCTCGGATGAAGATCCAGCACATGTTGTTCATTTTAAGAACACTTTCACTGCAGATTTGACAAAATGCAAAGAAGGTACCAATGTGAGATTTCTAAAGATAGCTACAGCACTCAACCCAAGGTTTAAGAATCTGAAGTGCCTTCCAAAATCTGAGAGGCACAAGGTGTGGAGAATGCTTTCAGATGTCTTAAAAGAGCAACACTCCGATGCGGAAAGTACAGAACCCGAACCACCAAAAAAGAAAATCAACCTTCTGCTTGTGGCATCTGACTCAGATAATGAAAGTGAACATGCATCGGTCCACACTGCTTTAGATGGTTATTGAGCAGAACCCATCATCAGCATGGACACATGTCCCCTGGAATGGTAGTTGAAGCATGAAGGGACACATGAATCTTTAGCACATCTGGCACGTAAATATCTTGTGATGCCGACTCCAACTGTGCCATGAGAATGCCTGTTCTCACTTTCAGGTGACATTGTAAACAAGAAGCGGGCAGCATTATCTCCTGCAAATGGAAACACACTTGTTTGTCTGAGCGATTGGCTGAACGAGAAGTAGGACTGAGTGGACTTACAGGCTCTAAAATTTTACATTGTTTTATTTTTGAATGCAGGTTTTTTGGTACATAATTCTACATTTGTAAGTTCAACTTTCATGATAAAGAGATTGCACTGCAGTACTTGTATTAGGTGAATTGAAAAATACTATTTCTTTTTTTTTTTACAGTGCAAATACTTGTAATCTAAAAATAAATATAAAGTGAGCACTGTACACTTTGTATTCTGTATTGTAATTGAAATCAATATATTTGAAAATGTAGAAAACATCCAATTTTTTTTAAATAAATGGTATTCTATTGTTTAACAATGTGATTAATCACACGATTAATCGTGATTACTTTTTTTAATCACATTTAATAGTGATTAATATTTTAATCGCTTGACAGTCTTAGTTCAGTTAGATTTCATAAAGTCCTTGTTTATGTATTCTGCAAAAACACAACTCTCTTCTTTTCCAAGGAATGCCTCCATTTCTGCAGACAAGGTGGATGAGGTAATATCTTTTATAGGACCAACTTCTATTGGTGAGAGAGACAAGCTTTCAAGGTCACTTGAAGAAGAGCTCTGTGTAAGCTTGAAAACATGTCTCTCTTACCAATAGAAGTTGGTCCAGTAAAAGATATTACCTCACGCACCTTGTCTCTCTAGTATCCTGGGACCAACAAGGCTACAAAACACTGCATTTCTGCAGTCAGGCAGTGAAGACTGCAATCAAGGAGATTAGGTCAGTTTGAAAAGCAGAATGAGAGAGTTTAATTTACTGAACCCATCTGATGTGATTAAAACAAACCAGTTTTTGTCATCTAGTTAATTTCAACTTGCATGTTGTCAAACACTTGAAGAAGAAAAAATTGATTCTGTTTGTTACAGCACAGTGAAATCACTGGTGTATTTTCTTATTAGCTGGGAATGAACAGTTTTAGTTGGAGCAAGACAAACCTCAAATTCTCAACATTAGCCAGATGTTGCAAGAACTTACTACCATGTGTAATCCCACTGAGTTCTCAATGGGTCTGTGCCTGGTAGTAATCACTAAGGCTTGGTTTTAAGGGTTTATTTCAAATGTGAAGAAAATTATTTACAAAGACAGAGAGTTTTCTTTAGTGGTAGTATTGTGTAAGATAAGAAAAAATATTTTAAAGGATTAATTCAAAATGTCATCTTTTCCTCTGAGAATAAATTCTTTTTGACTAGAACAGGAGACAGTTAACTTCTGAAAAGCATCAAGACTGATGATTTTGTCTATATAGCATTGACCTGGAAGCTCAGCCATTCAGACTAATAAATCAGGCAATTTATATTTAATCATTAACTAACTCTCGAGCTGAACAGCTGTTCAAAATTAGAAATGGGTCACCCCGGCCAGGATGACATTACAGGCAATCTATAATACATTAGAATAAAATTATAGTGATTTTTAACTGTCTGGAAATTTATTACACTCCATGTTCCAACTCTTAAACCCTTGTTATCCAATGTCACTAGTGATTTATGGTTCTTGGGTAGTATGGTAAAATTACTGAAGATTTAAATAGACTATCATTCTATGTTTAGTAAATCTTCAAATTTCAAAGCTATTTTGGAAAATGAGGTGGGTGCACTTTGTTTATGACTTACCAACCAGTGACAACAAGGAAGGAGACTGGATAAATCTAAAAGCCCTCTTGTACATTAATGGATTTATTGTCTGGTTGACTTAAGTTAATGATTTAAGGAAGAATCTAATAGGGTCTACAAAAAGTACTGGATATCTAAAATACTTCAAAATGAAGGTGCTTGATTACAGAAGTAATTGTTAGTGCTTTAAACAAAAACAGTCCTTATTCTCACCATTTGATGGACATCTCTTATGCATGAGAACACATTTAGAATTAAGCACCATCACACGTATCAAGTTGCATTTCATGAGTTCACACCATGAGGCTTAAAATGCTCACACAATTAAGAATTGTGGTTTGGGTTAAGATACTTCAGTTATCTTTGTGGATAGTTGGGATGCACGTTGTTACTCCTGAGGGCATTCTGTGCACAATATTTTAAAATTCTGCAAATTTTATTTGTCAAATAAATGTGAAGGCTCCAGTGTGGCATTGGGGAGCACAGGCCACTGGCTGCCCAAAGGTGGGAGATCACCTCCCCCCACCCTGGGCACAGACTCAGCGGTGAGGCTGCACACAACCCTGACACAGCACAAGGACTGGGACTGCCCCAGAAACACCTCAGGGCCCTTCTCCTCCGTACCAGGTGTGGGTTGAGAGGGTTATGTGTGGGACAATGGATAACACTCCAATATCCATCCCAAACACATCACCAAACTCATCCATTTCATCCTCACCTACAATAACTCTACATTTAACAACAAACACTTTGCTCAAACATGGGAACAGCAAAGAGTACCAGGATAGTTCTCTAATATGCCAGCCTCTTCATGGGCCACCTCAAGGAAGAATATTTTTAAAATGCAATATGAAATATATGGTATACCTGAGATACATTGATGATATTTTCATCCTCTGGACAGATGACCTAAATTCCCTCATAGATTTCCACCACAACTTCAACAACCACCACCCATCCATCAAATTCTCTCTAGAGCATTCCCTGACTGTCATCTTCCTGGACACCACAATCCATTTCAAAAATAGAACCCAATAGGCAGCTATAAACAAGAATCCCATGGATCATCAAGCTTCTCTCTACAGTAACCATTCCATCAAGAAATCTGTTATCTACAGCCAGGGTCACAGATGTCACAGAATATGCTCCAAAGAAAATTTCAGGATACACATGTTAACACTCTTAAAACTGCCTTCACCAGACAAGGACACTCCACCACAAAAGTAGATTGCATCATGGAATGGGCCACCCAAATACCTTGAGAGAAACTGCTTCAACACAGTTTAAAAAAAAAACAACAAACCACTATCCACACACCCCGAGTTGTCATCTACCACTCAAAGCATTTGGGATATCATCCATCAAATACAATCCATATTCAATGGGGACCACATACTGAAAAAGAACTTTTCCAAGCCTCCTCTTTTGGCCTTCAAACACAACCCACCAATCTTGCCAAACTCATTATCAGAAGCAAGCTCCGCTCAGACCAGGACACACAAACCCAAAACAGCACCAGACCCTTCCAGAATAACAAATACAAAACCTGCAGCCATATCTGAACTGCTATATCATCTCCCACAACACACCTTTCAAGATTCATGGGTCCTATACATGCCTATCACAGCATGTGCTGTACCTCATCTAGTGCATCAAAAGCCCCAACAACAACTATGTGGGTGAAACCAGACAACCCTTTACTCTCGAATTCATTCTCTCAAAAAATGATAAAAGCCAAAAGCACCCTATGGCCTGTGAGTGAACACTGTTCACAAAACGATCATTCCATATTTGACTTTTCAGTCCTTTTCCTGAAAGGAAACCTCTGCAACACCTTCAAAAGATGTGCCTGAGAACTTAAATTCATAACTCTGCTAGCCACTAAAAATCATGGACATAACAGAGACACTGGTTTTATGGGTCATCATAACAATTTGTAACACACTTTGCTGTCTATTAATCCTCTTTCATCCTATGACTGGAGAGATGTTAAGTGCCCACTTCATTTATAAGTGGTCTCTTAGAATATGTGAACCTTTTATGCTTAACAATCTGTCCCACCTTGTATTTAGCTGTGATATTCTGGTTACCTTCTCCAGACCTGAGGAAGAGCTCTGTGAAGCTCAAAAGCTTGTCCCCTTCACCAAGAGAAATTGATCTAATAAAAGATATTACCTCACCCACCTTGTCTTTTCAGTATCCTGGGATCAACACGGCTACAACAAAATTGAAAACAAAAAATATGCATCGTTATTTGAACCAAACCTCTAAATCTTTGAAGTTCATCCTGTGACGGGTTTGATCACAGAAACCCCCTTGGGACTGTCACCTGATGTGCTGAGACTACCTCTGAGCTCATTTTCTCTGCCAGTTTGGGCCTACAGAACCCTGCCTTGTTGAGCCAGACATGCCAGTCTGCTCCAACACAGACCCAGGGTCTGAACCACGCACCCCAAAGCTGCAGGCTTAACTGAAAACAGCTTGAGAAGTGCTCCTGTCTCCAGCACCCAGACAGCTTTGTAATGATACCTTCCAAGAGACCTTTTGCATGAAGCATATTCCAGTTACATTATATTCTCACTCATTAGCATATTTTCATAAAATCATATGGAGTGCAACGTCACACATCTATCACTGATATTGTGCATTTCCTTACACCAAATTATTGTTGTTCAATACATTTTTAAGTTATTCTGGGGTTAACTCTTCTGCCAACTCTGAGTTTAATGAGGTAGTCAATATATCTGTCCATGAAATGTTATAATTTTGTTTTTTAGGCTGAAAAAATTCGTTGGAGCCAGTCTATTAAACATTTTGAAGCTCAAGAAAAGACACTGTGTGGTGATGTCCTGTTAACAGCGGCTTTTGTGTCCTATGTTGGATCTTTTACAAAACAATATCGTCAAGAACTGGTGGAACATATGTGGATTCCTTTCCTTAAATCACAAAAGGTAAAACTTATTGTACAAAATGGTGGCCCATAATGGAAGCTCAGGTCCATTAGCTTCTCTGTAGTTCAGAATGTAAAAGTACAGTTCTGCTCTTAAAAGTTGACTATGAAATGTCTTTGTAGAGCTCAATGTTTGTCTTTCAATGGCTTTGTATCAGATTTTCTCAGAGTACAAGTAAAATATTGTTTTCTCTAACAGTAAGGCTTGCAAACTCTACTTGGGGTCTGAATGCCAAGTGAGTTTCTTTCCCTTTTACACATCTTCATTCTGTAGGCCAAATTATATCCTCTGCTAATCCAGTGCAATAGCAGTCATTACTGATGGGGATGTGGAAGGATGAAATTCCATTTAACTTTCAGGTTCCAGAAGAATTTTGAAATGGCTTTCATTATATTGATTATTGCCAACATCCTCCTCTCTGACCTCCTGAACACACCCATCAATTCAAAATGCAGCCACTAAACTAATTTCTCTTGCTTGTTGATTTTATCATGTAACACTGTAACATGACAACATGTACCATGTAACTTCTTTGACTCCCTCTACTGGCTTTCTGTCCAATATATCAAATTTAAGCTTCTTATCACCAATTTCAAAACTCTGTCACTCTGCCCTTCCCTGCTTATACTCCCTTATGAAGTTTTGTGTTGCCCCCCCCCCAGCCCCTCTGCTCTGTGAGTGAATGTTCCCAACCTCTGTGTGTTTCTTAATCTACCCTTACAGTCCTCATCACTGTAACATTTCAGCACCCAGGGCCGGCTCAGGCTTTTTTGCCGCCCCACGTGGCGAAGAAAAAAAAATGTGTTTGACCACGCCACTTCATTCCTCAGCGGCAATTCGGCGGCGGGTCCTTCACTCCGAGAGGTACTGAGGGACCCGCCTCCGAATTGCCGCCTAAGACCTGGACGTGCTGCCTCTTCCCATTGGCTGCCCCAAGCACCTGCTTCGTTCACTGGATTTTATCCTCAAAATACCCCTGGGAAGAAAGGAAGTATTATCATCCCTATTTTCAAATGGGGAGCTGACGCAAAAGGGTAGGTTAACTGATGTGCCCAAGGCCACACCAGAAGTATGTGGCTAAGCTGTGAATTTACTCCAGGTCTCCTGAGTCCACCACATCCAGTGGTGTATCGACTGGACCATCCTTCTTCCCTCATCCACCTGTTTGTCAGATTCTCACACAATCACCTCTGTGACCAATATGACCTTCCTGATCTTTTCTGCAGGACCCATTTCTGCCTTGGAGCCTCTAGGTGACTTGTATGTAAATTACCTATTGTTATTCCTTGCCCCCTGACTCTCCGTACTTCTTTGTCTTTAGACTGTGTGCTCCTTGGAGAAGAGACTACCCTTACCTCTTAGCACATTGTGATCTCTACCTTAAATTAATAATAATAATTTCTCTAATACACTCTTTAAATACTGGTATTGCTAGTCAAATCAGCTCTTTTACTGAGTGGCAATTTCAGATGTGTTCCCCATGGAGAGAGAGAAATATGGTTAATGAGTTGTTTTAAAAACACAGGTGCTAGCTAAAAGCTCTTCTTTATGAAAAGTAGAAGATACAGTGATGCAGTCTCTTAGTTTTGTGCAGGTTTGGGACATTAGATAAAGTTACATATTAAAATAATACCTTGCTTTGTAAGAACAAACCACCATCACCACCACAATGCTATGTCTGCTTCCAAACAAATTTATTTCAATCCTTGAAACTGACTATACTATTTGTCATGTTTTACTTTGTAAAATTGATGGCTGTGTGATTAGAATCAGGGTTTAGGCAATGTTAAAGAAATACATCCTCTGCCATAGTTCAGTAATAGTTCTTACCCAACAACAAAATTGTTGCCACAGTAACTAAACTGGAGATTATCTAATCTAATCTAAATTGGGGAATAAGAATAACCTAGGGAATTATAGTCTGTTTAACTTTGATACCCAGAAAGACAATGGAGCAAGTAACCAAATAATCAATTTGTAAGCACCTAGAATTTAATAAAGTGATAAGTAACAGTCAACATGTATTTATCAAGAACAAATCATGTCAAACCAACCTAATATCCTTCTTTGACAGGGTAACAAACCTTGTGGATATGGGGAAGCAGCAGATGTGATATATCTCGACTTTAGTAAGGTTTTTGATACTGTCTGACATGACCTTCTCATAAACAAAGTAGGGAAATACAACCTAGACAAACCTACTATAAGATGGATGCACAACAGGTTGGAAAACTGTACTTGGAGAGTAGTTATCGATGGTTCACAGTCAAGTTGGAAGGGCAGATCAAGTGGGGGGTACTGCAGGGATCTGTCCTGGGTCTGGTTCTATTCAGAGTTTTCAACAATGATTTGGATAATGGCATAGAGAGTATACTTATGAAGTTTATGGATGATACTAAGATGGGAGGGATTGCAAGCTCTTTGGAGGGCAGGATTAGAATTCAAAATAATCTTGACAAACTGGAGAAATGGTTTGAAATAAATAGGTTGAAATTCAATAAGGAGAAATGCAAAGTACTACACTTAGGAAGGAATAATCAATTGCACAAATAAAAAATGGGAAATGACTGCCTATGAAGGAGTACTGCAGAAAAGGATTTAGGGGTTACAGTGGATCATAAACTGAATCTCAGTCAAGGTGGATAAAAATCAATGATTTTAAAAAAAATAAAATAAAAAAAATCGGATTTTTTTATTTTTATTTTTTTTATAAAATGCATCCAGCAATCATCCTTCCATAATGCTAACTATAATAAACTTCAGAGCTAAGGGTGAACCATTCAAGAAATATATATTCGCTGATGATGTTTTAAAGAAAGTCATACTAGGGAACTGGTGGAAGTCACTTAAGCACTTGGATTCAGAGACTGTTGAAGTGATAATCTCACTTTTAACAGCAGTAGCTTCTTCTGCTGGTGTAGAAAGAATATTTTCTTCCTGTGGACTAATTCATTCCAAATTGAGAAATCGTTTGGGACCTGAAAAAGCAGGAGAGCTTGTCTTTCTTTTCCAGATTATGAGCAAACAGGAAAATGAAGGTGAAGATGACTGAGTTAGCTCCAGAAGCCAATATTTTAAGTTTTTCATGTTGACCTGGCTGACACAGTCAATTTAATTTTTTTTTTAAATATTTCATTTAACTATTTTAGTTAAAAACAATTTTAACAAAAACAAACCTGATTTTAAAAAACTTGAACGTTTAACTAAATTCAAAAATTCATATGCTTGTTTTGTTAAAATATTATATGTTTGCTGTTGAAGAAAAAAATCGAGAATACATAACGTTGTTGTTTTAGTTAAACAAAACAATTTAAATGTCTGTCTGGTGATGTTCTCCTCCTAATACAGTATGGCAAGAAAATCCTCCAAATATTAATGATGAACCTGTTGAATTGGAGATAGTTCATCTCCCAATGACTTCATAAATATCTGTTTCAATTACCTTTGGTAAATGAAATAACCAAACAATCATTCATTTTCTGATATAGCTGTAAAACTAATCTGAAATGTTTTCAAAATAAATTACTTTAAAAATGTATAGTGTGTACCTTCTAAAAATGAAACCTACATCTACTCTACTCCGAACTTATAAGGCCTCAATTGGGGTACTGTGTCCAGTTCTGGGGAAGATGTGTACAGGTTGGAGAAAGTCCAGAGGAGAGCAACAAAAATGATTAAAGGTCGAGAAAACATGACCTATGAAGGAAAGATTGAAAAAAAATGGGTTTGTTTAGTCTGGAGAAGAGAAGATTGAAAGGGGACATAACAGTCTTCAAGTATGTGAAAGGTTGTTATATAAAGGCGGGTGATAAATTGTTCTCTTTAGCCACTGAGGACAGGACAAGAAGTAATGGGTTTAAATTGCAGCAAGGGAGATTTAGATTAGACATTAGGCAAAACTCCCTAACTGTAAGAGTAGTTGAGCACTGGAACTAATTACTTAGGGAAGTTGTGGAATCTCCATCACTGGAGGTTTTTAAGAACAGTATAAATAGGCATCTGGCAGGGATGGCTTAGAAAACACTTAGTCTTGCCTCAGTGCAGGGAACTGGAGTAGATGAACTCTCAAGATCCCTTCCAATCCTACATTTCTATGATTTCTATGATATGGTACATTCCTTTTAGTGCTACAGATTTTGCAAATCTGGTTCACCATAAAACATCATTTCCTGTAAACATTAATTCAATACTTAGACATGTGTGTGTGTGTGTGTTGGGTGGGGAGGAATAATCTGTCCCCCTCCCCCAAAAAAGTGTTAAGTTTTGGAATTCAATTCCAGCTGCTATTTGCCAGAAATAAAAACCTAGGGTGAAATTCTGATACTGTTGGAATCAGTGGGAGTTTTTCCATTGACTTCCATGAGGCCAATATTTCACTCTTAGAGAGGAAAGTTCTGGTATCCCATTATCAGTCCTCAGACCAATAGAGTATACTATCTATTTGGAGATTTCCTTAAAACACTTGCTTTTTTTTTTAATTCTTCCTGTCTTGCGTGTGCATCCCCATCCTCCTACCTTCATGCTTCATAATATAAGATTTTCATTTCTTTTAAAGCACACAGAAACATGATAACACTTAGAGTAAGTATGACTATCTGATGGCTATTTGGCTTGTGTGAAATGAGGTGCAGGTGGCAGTGCAGTTCCTGGTCAGTTGGCTCCAATTAGTGAGCTTATTGGCTGTCTTTACAGAGAAGCAATAGCAATGGAGATTGCCCTGTCCTGTGATTTATGTAGGTGACCTCTTTATCCCATAGCTGAAGCACATTAGCAAAGTGGTGCAAGAAGCCTGTTATGCTGCTACCCATATCGTGTACCTTTTCTGTACATAATGAACTTTATTCTCCAGAATTACCAATTCAATGCCATTCATGAGCACTGAATTTGTCCTCCTCTTTAAGTGTTAAAAGCTATATACACTGCAAACTGTATACACACATGCTGTTTACTTGATTTAATAAATCCTAAAGAAAATATTTATGAAGTTTCTTAAATGAAAAGAAAACATCATTTAAAAAGTACCACTGTAAATTATAGGATTATCTGCTTTGCATTATATATCCTGTTTCTTTTGGCATCTGATAGGCCACAGGAGTCTTACTTTTTTTTATATATAATAAATCTCTAATTACATTGGCTCCTATTATTTTGTACATCACACTGAGTCTTGTCTTGCTACTTTACAATCTTGCTGGATTATTATATTTCATTCTGATTCAAAGGTTCCTATTCCAATAACTGAAGGCCTGGACCTGATTGCCATGTTGACTGATGATGCTACGATTGCAGCATGGAATAACGAAGGACTGCCCGGTGATAGAATGTCAACAGAAAATGCCACTATTCTAACACACTGTGAGCGTTGGCCTCTGATGATAGATCCCCAGCAACAAGGAATTAAATGGATAAAGAATAAATATGGAACTGACCTTAAAGTCATACGTCTAGGACAGAAAGGGTATGTGTGCGCACTGAAGAATTAGCTCTTGTATTTACTGCTATAAATTTCCCCTAATTTTTACAAGGACTGAGTGTTTGTTGTGTTGTATTTACTTGTAGATTTGAAATATTATAATACTGCTGCTTATTTATCCATGGTAGCATTTCCCATTTTAAAAGCTCTGCTTGAAAAAGACACTTTCTGCTGTACTGTTTTCAAGTGCTAAAGAGAGAATAAAGTTAATGTTGGAGGTGCATTGCACGTGCGGGCAAATTGGTTTTCCCATAAATAGGGTGCTAAAAGCAAAGGCTTTGTTTAGTTTCCTGATTACTGGACATTTTATATAGTACAGTTTAGTATATAGGATAATGGCATATATGTACCTAATGCAGAATGAGAGACTCGGTTAGGGTGACCAGATGAGAAACATGAAATATCGGGAGGGGGGGTCACCGGCGGAGAAAAAAAACCCGAGAGCCGGCAGCGGAGAAAAAAAAAAAAAGCCGGAGCATAGGAAAAATTGGTAGGAGCTGAGCACGCACCGTACTAGCTCACCTCCGCCTCCCCTGAGCGGGCTGCCGCATCCTGCTTCTCCCCCCTCCCTCCCAGTGCTTGCGCCGCCATACAGCTGATTTGCACAACCCTGAGAGGGAGGGGGGAGGAGGAGGAATGCGGCGTGCTTGGGGAAGAGGCGGGGCCAGAGCGAGGATTTGGGGAGGGATCCAATGGGGCAGGGAGTGGGTGGAGTCGGGGCGGGGCCGGGACTGAGTGGGGGGGGGCATGAGCCCCCTCCGCCTGTGCACCGGAGTGCAAAATATAGGGACAATTCGCGTCCCAACCAAACATTGGTTGGGACGCGGGACAAACAAGTAAATATTGGGACAGTCCCGATAAAATCGGGACATCTGGTCACCCTAGACTCAGTCTAGTGGTAGTACACAGAAAACTGCATTCAGTAACAGATTATCTAAAGCATTTTGAATTCTGGTAGCTAAGTTTGAATGGAATTAAGTTTAGGTTCTGTGGAATGGGTCTGTTTTTATCTCCTGTCATGCTGACTTTGATTTATTGAGGGGCTTGTGGTCAGTTTTGAACTGAATGTTATTTTATCTGCTGCAGTAAAATATCTTTGAAAACTACCACATCTCTTTAATAACTTTCAAAACCTTTTAAAGACTATCGTACTAGAAGAGGCTAGGTTAGTTTATTTTATATAAATCCAGGTACAACAGATAGTTACATAGCACAGTACAGCACATGGTCTCAGTAATGCCTCATTTTTAAAAGCTTTGAACAATTTAGGTCCTGTCTGCCTCCCTGAACTCATTTTTTTATATTTTTCCCACTCAACCCTTTCTCCTTTTGCTTTCCCAGGCCATACAAATAATTGTCCCCTTTGTGACCTCTTCTCCATGTCTTCCCTGCAGCCTCTTTATGCCTGAAATGATGTAGTTTGGCCCATATTATTAAGATTATTTATTTGAATTACTGCTATTTATTTGTCTTGTGGTAATGCCTTGGAGCCCCAGTCATGAATCAAAACCCCACTGTAATAGGCACTGTGCAAACACAGAACAAATCACTTGAGAGAAAACATCACCTGCATGTGAATTTGATTTCATTGTGAATTTTCAATGTAAATGTTCACATCAATAGTTCTTCAGGGTAGGACCTTGTCCTTGTACAAAGCCTAACTCATGTTTGTTACTACATAAGCAGTAATAAGGAGCAAAGACTTTTGCCTCAAATGCACAGAATTATTAACCACTGGAAAATATCTTTTTGAGTGCAATACAGCAGGTTTTGATAGAGCTCTTATACAAATATTTCTCATTTGTATAATCTAAAGCAGAAATATATTGCTCCATATCTAGCACATCATCTAATAGGTAGGGTATGGTTTTTGTGTTAAGGCTTTTGAAGACCATTGAAAGAGCGTTGGCCTGTGGAGACACCATCCTAATTGAAAACTTGACTGAAACAGTAGACCCAGTACTTGATCCCTTACTTGGAAGAAACACAATTAAAAAAGGGAAGTAAGTATTCTTGAGCAATCAGGATTTTTGCCTGGGAGTTGCTGCCAGGGTCACTATATATTTTTCTTTTTCTTACCTTCTCATCTTAACTTTCTATGCAGCATTTTTGTTTTGTTTTTTTAATCAAGGTGATGACTTAAAACTGGTAATGAGTAAATATCAAATAATCGGGCATCTGGATGTGGTTAGATAAGCACCCAAAAGTTCATATGCACATCAGAATGTAAAACCACCAATGCCATCCCAATCTTCAAAACCTGTGTGGAAATATTATGACCAGACTTTCTTGTGGGTTTTCTCATGCTTTGTTTTCTAGCCTTAGCTAGAAACTGGAAGTGCAGAGACGTGCAAAATTAGGGAAAGGTAAACAAATTTCGTTGAACCCCAGCAAAAATTTGCTTTATTTTTAGAATAGTGCTTTCTATTTTAAATGCCTCCAATGTTTATTAAATTCTTTATAGTTAAATATACAACACTTAAAGTAAATTTATTCGTGATTACTCACAAATTATAAGGATTTAATAAACCAGAATAGATACACGAAGGGGTCCTATAGCAATTTTATTTATGATAAAATGTTGCAGCCAGATCTAAAACCCATTGAAGTCAATTAGTCTTTCTACTGACTTCAATGGGCTTTGACTCAGGAACTAATTGATAGCCCCTTCCTGGCAGTGGAAATTAATACACACTTGTACCTCTAGACATGGGCCTTCCATGGTCAGAGATGAGGTACATTGGTGGGACAATGCTGTACCTGTTCTATGGCTGAATGGAAAATTTCAGTCTCCAGTGCTTTGCAGCACTTTTCATAATAATTTCAATTATTATTTTATGAGTATTAAGATTTTAAAATAAATTTATAGCACATCAGCAGCTGCTGCAATTACATTGGAGAGAAATTTTGGTTACATCAATTTGGAGTAAATCTTTTCAGTTGATTGATCTTTTCAGCTGAAATATGGCAACATGATCTCTGGTCAAATACAAATTTTCATTTTTACAGGCTGTGAAAAATCTCTTCAAAGGTTTTGAATTCTGCGAGAGTGAAACAAATAGCAAGAGTTTGTTTCCCCCTGATACTCGGCTAAATGTGCCCTGGGTTCTTTGAGGCCTTCCTGGATAGCCACCAGAGTCAGGCAGAAGGGACCATAGTTTCATATGTCCCTCAAGCAGATGAGGCCGAGTGAAATATGCTTGTTTTATTAGTGATTTGATTACTCACACACCAGGAAATTAGTGGGAGGCAAAATACTGCTATTTGTGTTTGCCAAAAAAAAAAACCCACCACCACCACCCATTTTTTGGCAGATAACCCAAATTTTCTCCTTATTTGTCAAAGTTGCACATAAAAGCTATGGAGTGTACACAAGTTCAGCTTCTTGAACGCATCACTTGTTCAGGCCTAACACCATTTTATGCAAGACACAGCATCGCCCTGCACCTTACCCCCTTGAAATGTTTCATTTTCATTACATTTTAGGGAGTATCTAAAGAGTCTCAAACAACTGCTCTACTCTTCCCCAACTATCTCTACCCACTGCATTCTTGGTTAGATGATGATCATTAGTTACTATTTTTCAGTCCACAAAAGTTTGCTAGGTACCTCACGATACAAATAAGATAACACAAGGACTGATTCTGCTTGCACATACACCAATGTAAATCTCAAGTAATTCTATTAAGTCCTAGTTACGCTGGTATAAAACTGGTGTGATCAGAATCAAGTCCCATGGTCCTGAAAGTTTTACTATCTAATTTCAGACACGATGTAACAAAGAGGGTTATAAAATAGTAGGGAGGAGTTGAGGTGGAAAGGGCAGGGGTCGCAGCAATATAATTATACGGTAACTCAGCAAAGGCTTGCGCATAGCATGATGGAGCAATATATATAAACACTAGTCAATTTAATATTTAGTAATCAGTGTGTTTAAGTGTTCTTTGCAGGAATGAATAAAAGGTCATCCAGTTAACATTTCAAAGACATTACACACAATGAATCATGGAAGATGTGCCATGTTTACCTCCTGCGGCAGTGGAACTATGCAGACCTCCCCTAGCAAACAAGCAAAGTTTTCAGCATTCTGTTTTTTAGTAGTTTTGTCAGGCATTTGTTTTTTCCTCCTAATAAAGAAAGACTAGAAAGATGTTTGTGATAGATATGGTGCAGTCCAACAGTTGAAGTTCATTAATAATTGGAATGTTGTAGAGTATGAAGTAATGAATACTAATTACTCCTTTCATGTCTGACAGCTCCCTGCAGACCAATACATCAGCCTAGACTTTAATTTGGTTCTAGTAATGGTTTCATCAATAGTACATTAATTCTGTGTTTGAAAAGATATACAGTTGAACCTGACCCACACAGTAGATACCACTGTCATAAAATGGCCACATACTGACAACAGCTGGATAATTAGAAATAATTAAATCCACTGAGCTTCAGACAATCCTAATTTTAAGTAAAATATGTCTTATGATATCAATCGACAGAAAGCATAGCTGGGAAGATATATCAACTTGTAGTCTCCTTCCAAAGCAAATTTATTAGCTTACATATTTAAAAACTTGCTGATTTGTGAAGCAACTTCATAAAATTATATTCCCCCATAGTTAACTGAGGTTATTCTTGAGCTTAAATCCTGTACAGTCACTCTATAATGAACATACCATAATACCAATTTATGGTATTGTTTCTGAATGAAGACTGCTGTCAAAATTCTCAGTTTTAGAGAACCTCATATATATAATCTTCTCATACAACATGAGTGACTGCAGTGGGAACGGTGGGTATTTGGCATCTTTGAAAACCAGGCTTACTATCTTTAGGCACCTACGCTTTAAAATGTTGGCCGTGCAAATGTATTTGCTGCCTAACAAACACCTTAACAGGGAGTATGTACTGGATTGTGATCTCCTTTTCACAAAAAGGATTGGGGTATTATGAAGTACAAATTGTACTTTGAGATGTTTTCAGGTTTGATTGTGCATATAGTTGCAGCATTAGTCTGATAACATTGTGTCCATGCATGCGAGACATGACTGTTATATATTCTTTAGGAAACAGCACGACAATTAACTCAATTTCTATTCAGGAATAGCTTTCATTTCCTTGAATGTTTTGCCAGCTGTGCAACTTTCAGGCACAATTTTTTTCCACAAAACTAGTTTGACCAACTTGTACAGTCTGCCTGCTGAGATTGCTAAGTAACAGCTTCAGTCTGCATCTGATTAGTTCAGCTTTGCTCTCTGCATTGGTTGCTGGACTTCACAAGTGTGAGGCAGAAGCTTTTAATTTAAACAGCAGGGCTTGAAATAAAGCTTTTTATAAGTCAATTGAAAGGTGGTCCCCTCCCCACCTTCCCCCTCAAAGTAGGAAAATATTGTTTCTCTTGCTTTCTTGTCCAAAAATCTGTCTACCGCCTCTCTTCATCTTGTCTGGGGCACTCTGAAAGCAGTAGTAGTAGGAGTCTGATGTATTTTATACCATTTAGAGGCACAGTTCTTTAACGGGAACTATCCATCTTGAAATTATACAGGAGGTCAGACTAGATGATCTAATGGTCCCTTCTGGCCTTAAACACTATAAATCTATGAAATACAAATCTTTTAATTTTAAGTAGTCAAACTATTTACTAAAAAAGCTGTTGTTCAACTTTCAAGATGGATCGGGGATTCTCACCTTTTTTCATACAATGAAGACTGCTGTCAAAATTCTCAGTTTTAGAGAACCTCATATATATAATCTTCTCATACAACATGAGTGACTGCAGTGGGAACAACATGAGTGACTGCATTCATCCACTCAAGACTTCCTCCTCAGCAAGTCTCTTCTCCTAGGGTCTTGGGTGTTATCCTGCCTTTTCTCCCAGACAACTTACCTGCAAGGGAAGAGCTGTTCCTTTGGTAGATTGGTTCAGCCATGGTAATTAATCCTCAGGATGTGAAGTTTCAGCCTCCAGATCGTTCAGAGTATCTTCCAACGCAGGGGATTGCCTTCCATAAAGTGGCTCTCTTTGAGTATGTCATCAAAACTTTCTCTATTCTTGGTCCTTTGATGCAGGAGCCATTCATTCCTTTCACCTGGGATTGGAAGAAAAAATGGGGTGTTGCTTTGGGTGTCAGGTCCTAAGAGAGAGAGACAGAACAGAGATGATTTCGTTGGCTCTCTTGGTGGTCTCTGTGTTCTCAAACCTAATCAATCTCATACTGAGCTGGCCCTGGAAACTCCCCTTATTCCATATCTATTCTCCCAATGATTAATTCCTTTTGTCCACCTCTGGTGCCTCAAACTAATGCATGTAACTGACTGAAACTGCTTTTTAGATTAAGGCTTCTCTGAAGTTGCTGAGTAGCGAGCAGCAGAAAAGTTGAAGCTGATGAGAGAGAGCTCCTTGGTATTTTTGAAAATCAAGTCACTTATTTAGGTACACAATTATAGATTTAGGCACCTAACTTGAAGCTCCTATTTCTGAAAATGTTGGCTTTTGTGCCTACTCATCAGCTATATCCATTGTTCATAGACCCATCAGAAGACAGGAGTTTAGTTCCCATCCTTACATTGCAAGATTCTTAAAACAAAACAAAACACCACCACCAACAAAACATTGTTGCAAAGACCTCGCTATTTTCTTGGTGTTACAGGTGCTTTAGGATTAACCTCTGGGACATGTACTCTCACTTTATTTTGAGGTAGCCCTTTGGGCTGTGGTAATTTCTACTAGAAAAGTGGGGGTGATCTATCATTGTTTAATTTTTCTCTGAAAGTCTCTAACTAGAAGGAAGTGGAGGTTCCGCAGCTTATATATAAAGCTTGTTTGCAAGGTCTTCTGCCATGTTCCCTGGCAGAGGGAGACTTAATGCAGTCTGTTCTGATTGTCTCAGTTGGTAGGATGGGAGATGAAAAGACTATAAGTGAAGGAATTACCAAAAGTAATCCTTTGTAGTAATTCCTGTAGAGCCAACTCTTGTACTACCTCTCCATTCAGAATTCCACTCATAGCGCTTACACACATTATATTATTTCATACTCCAGAATTAATTTCTAGATAGATACAATTCATGGAAACAATGAAATGATTCTGTTGGGTGTTTTCCCGCCCCTCTGGTTAACATCATTGTTGCTCATATTCTTTGAACCATGAAAGCGCAATAACAAAACATTTATTTTTCCCAAATCTGCGACTAACAAAAAAGTGAGCATAGCTGCAGTTATAAAACCTACTGAGTCATTATGTAGTTTTTGCCTTTCATAGACGATAACCACACAAATTGATAATTTATTACTTCTGTGAATTGAGAACTCATAAAATAATACTTCTATACAAGAGTCCAGGGCTCATTTAACAGCCAGACTTCCTTTCATTTCTGTAAAGTAGTATTGTTCCCTTGATAGTTTCCACACTGACAAAGCTAACTGATGTACTCCTCTGTCAGAGACCTGGTTCCAACACCCGTATATATGTATGTTGCGCTGAGGTCAAAATTACCCTCTTAGTTGTGCTCAGGTCTGATGTTTTGCTCTTGGTATCAGTTTAGAATTCCACATTAGGAGCCTAACATATATCATAGAATCATAGGGTTGGAAGGGACCTCAGGAGGTCATCTAGTCCAACCCCCTGCTCAAAGCAGGACTAATCCCCAGACAGATTTTTACCCCAGTTCCCTAAATGGCCCCCTTAAAGATTGAACTCACAACCCTGGGTTTAGTAGGCTAATGCTCAAACCACTGAGCTATCCCCTTTGCCTCCCTCGCAATGTGTTGCAAGAACACGGTATCAGAGCTGAAATCTGCCTTGCTGACCTGAGAAGTGAATTTTATCCTTAGGTATTAAATCCCACCCAAAAAATGATAAACTGGATGCTGGATCCTTTTTAGTACGGTTTTATATAGGATTTGGTTAATTTTCTTTTAAAATCCAGGCCATTTATATACAGGTGCCTAAATAAGAATTTAGGAACCTAACTTCATGCTGCCAGGTTTCAAAAGTTTGGCTAGAGTTAATATGCTTTTTGCAGGCCAACCAGGTTCACCATCTGCCATTATTTAGAGGCCTTTTTTCCTCTGATTCTCTAAAGTTGTAAGCTCAACGGCAGTTTGACTGAGCTAATTGCTGCGGTGTGCAGGATACCACCTCCCTGTTATTCAATCTCATTTGTATTTTTCCACTTCATGGTGCTATGGAAAAGAGGTAAAATAATAAGAGACCAAAGACTACAGAACATTAATTTTTGTTTTTCAAAACTATGCCATAAAATAAGAGGGCTAGGTCAATGTTATCTTATCTCCATGTCTCATCTTGATGCTTTAGTAAGGTCTCCTAGTAACAGTAGCACCACAGCATAGTGCATGCTGGGACATCATAGTAAGGGCAGAGCCAGCAAGCAATGCCTTGCTTAAGGGATCTTAAGTGGCATAAAAGATAAATTTAGAATCACTCACTCTGTGCAGCATGTGACCTAGTAATTAATTTGCTTTAAACAAAACATTTTGTCGGCCACCTTTCAAAATCCTCTTTTGTTCCTCGTTCGACGGCACTTTGTCTCTTCCTGTCATTTGTCAGTTTATCATAACCATGTATTTCTGTTTATTTCTTTGTGTTAGCTTTTATAGCTAGAATATTTAAAAGATGCTAAAGAAAACAATTGTAAGAACACACACAGTTCAAGTAAGAATTATTTGAGAGCTTTGTCCAAGTTCATGGTAAGGAGCAAGGGCACAAGGTTGCCTCTGAACTGTGAACTCTTCTATACTGCAACCTGTTTCATTGCCAATAAGCCACAAGTATATGCTGCTATATGAGCAAGTGAACCTATGGAAATGAAAAGGATGAAATGGTGGGTGAGAGTCTAAACTTCATTTGCTTTAGGTGAATTTTATCATCCTCATGTTGTGTCTCAAACTGCAAGTACTGAGCATTTGGTTTGTGTCTGTTTTCTGTGGCATTAAAGTTGTACAGTACTGGTCTTATGTAATGTAGGATATTTGTGAATTGCTTTATTCAGTACTGTTCCCATCACTTTGCATGTTAACTATTGTCAGGTATATCAAGATTGAAGACAAAGAATGTGAGTTCAACAAGAATTTCCGTCTGATCCTTCACACGAAGCTGGCTAACCCTCACTATCAGCCAGAATTACAGGCTCAGACCACCCTTATTAATTTCACTGTCACAAGGGATGGGCTAGAAGACCAGCTGTTGGCTGAGGTTGTTGGTGTTGAAAGACCTGACTTAGAAAAACTTAAGGTGAGACCACCTTTTGACCAGTCAGTTGCTGTTCCTCAGGGTCTAAGGCCATCATTAATATACCCAGTTGAATCTACTGAGCAGTGATTGTCAATAACTTGTATATCAAGTAGATACCGAGAGGTGCGTGAAGCACTTCCTGGAATCCCACTGAGTTCTCAACTCTGCAAGTCTTGGAGTTTGGTTCTAACATAAAGTAATGCTAGAATTTATATATCATGATCTTATTCCTATTTTTCTTTCTGCTCTTCCATTTTCACCATGTCTGTGAATGGTGAAATGGATTAACCCCGTTCAGTGTATTTTGTGAGTCAATGGTCTTGAGCCAATAAGCACAAACTAAATTTCATGCCAACCTGTAAGAGGATATGACTGCACTAGTAGGCTCTAGGGCATTGGGTTAATTGTACTAAGAATCTATTCTTGCTATTTGTGCAATGCAAAAATGTATTTATGGCAATAATACATTTTACAGTATTTATGAACAGAAATATTTGTATAAATGGTTGAAAAGGGGTCTTGATTAGATTTGTCGTATGATTACTGGATGTTAAATGAAAGATTAAAAATATATAGGTGAAAAATTAATAATAAAAGTACTTCATATTGCTATAGCACATTTCTTCCAAAGATCTTGAAACACTTTGCAGACTCAAATGAGTCAAGCCTCACAACACCAGTAGGAAGTTGAGACTATTTTACCCATTTATAGAAGAGTAAACTGTGGTACAGTTGTTAAATTACTTTTCAAGGAACAGAGCTGGGAACATAGTCTGAAAACTTCTGAGCCAGATTCTCCCTTGCATCTGAGCTCTGCTTGAGGCAGAGTTGTGGGGACAGCTGTCAGGGATGCAGTTATGCTTCCCTGATCATCTGAGTCATTTTCTGCCAGCGTCATAGTCCAGTGGAGTGCCCCCAGTAAGGGACCATATGCTCATTGGGTATTCCCCTAAAGGATCATAAACCAATGGATGATCAAGGTACCATAACAGACCTCTGCCATGCTTTCTCTGCCCTAGCCTGCATGCTGAGGTGAGGGGGAAGTGGCTAATGCAGGAGTTGGCTCCATCAGCTTTACAGGGGAATTTCCTCTGCCGGGGAATTCTCCACTTGCCAGTTATGACCAGATCCTGCTCACTTCATGCAACCCTGAGCAGAACAAGGTGGTTAGAGCAGAATCAAGAATCAAGCCAGGTTCTTGGTGTCATGCTTTCATGTTTGACCATGCTTTCCTCCTGACTGGTTGCTATAATTGTAACATACTTTTTCATTAGAATAGAAGATACCATCTCTTTTTCAGAAACAAAACTGAAATAGAGTGATGTGACAGAATGGAGAATAAAGGCCATAGATTCTGCAAAACAAATGGTCATCCTTTGCTGCTGTTGTTTAAGTCTAAATTTTTCATTCCCTTTGTTAGTCTCTCCTGACCAAGCAACAGAATGATTTCAAGATTGAGCTGAAGCACCTGGAGGATGATCTTTTGCTTCGTCTGTCAGCTGCTGAGGGTAGTTTCTTGGGTGACACAGAACTGGTAGAGAAACTTGAATCAACGAAGTCGACAGCGGCAGAAATAGAGCACAAGGCAGTAACAATTTCTGTTCTTTTATTAGTTTTAAAAGTTACCTGTAAAATTCAAATGATTAATTTCATATTTTAAAATGAGGGGTTTTTAGAATTATCCACAAGTAGACTTTGCTTTGTTTTAATGTTGCTGTCATGCTTAGTTGTTTGGTAAACGCTTTATATGCAACGACTATATTAGTGGCATGCGACTGGTCACATAAATCACATGGTATAATTTTTGCTTTCTGGTTGCATGCCTGAAACTTCATAAACAGGATGAGCACTAGTGGCATGAATTGTGATTAAACATATTTGTCACAAATGAATATGGGTACTCTCAAAAAGAACTGCCATTCCCTAACATTTAAGTGAATGGAAGGTCTATATGTATGAAAGCTCGTGGAAATGCAAAGGGATGTGAATGTGGCTGAATCCAAAATCATTTCAAAATCTAAGAAACCTGCTTTCAAGTAATTTTTCTCACTATTTGCCTCCTCTGAGACTAATTAACAGACTAGCTAGAGATGATAAGAACGGCCATACTAGGTCAGACTAATGGTCCATCTAATCCAGTATCCTGTCTTCCAACAGTGGCCAGTGCCAGGTGTTTTGGAGGGAATGAACAGAACAGGCAATCGTCAAGTGATCCATCCCCTGTCGCCCACACCCAGCTTCTGGCAATCAGAGGCTATGGACACCCAGAGCATGGGGTTGCATCCCTGACCATCTTGGCTAATTGCCATTGATGGACCTATCCTCCATGAATTTATCTAATTCTTTTTTGAACCCTGCTATAGTTTTGGCCTTCACAACATCCCTTTGCAATGAGTTCCACAGGTTGTGCGTTGTGTACTTCCTTTTGTTTGTTTTAAACTTGCTGCCCATTAATTTCATTGGGTGACCACTGGTTCTTGTGCAATGTGAAGAAGTAAATAACACTTCCTTATTCTCTTTCTCCACACCATTCACAATTTTATAGACCTCTGTCATATCCCCAGTTAGTCATCTCTTTTCCAAGCTAACAAGTCCCAGTCTTTTTAGTCTCTCCTCATATGGAAGCTGTTCCACACCTTTAATAATTTTTGTTGCCCTTCCCTGGACCTTTTCCGATTCTAATATTTTTTTTTTTGAGATGGGGTGACCAGAACTGTATGTAGTATGCAAAGTGAGGGTGTACCTTGGATTTATATAGTGGCATTATGATATTTTCTGTCTTATCATCTATTCCTTTCCTAATGGTTCCTAACATTCAGTTAGCTTTTTAGACTGCTGTTGTATATTGAGCAGATGTTTTCAGAGGACTATAAACAATAATTCCAAGATCTCTTTTTTGAATGGTAACAGCTAATTTAGATCCCATCATTTTATATGTATAGTTGGGATTATGTTTTCCAATGTGCATTACTTTGCACTTATCAACGCTGAATTACATTGGTCATTTTGTTGCCCAGTCACCCAGTTTTGTGAGATCCCTTTGCAAATCTTCACAGTCTGCTTGGGACTTAATTATCTTGAGTAATTTTGCATTATCTGCAAATTTTGCCACCTCGCTATGGTTGCTATTACCAGGCAGTTTAGCTATATTCATCTCTGGGACCAGATCCTGTGCTGCATTTAGGACTAAATCAAGAATTGCCTCTCCCCTTGTGAGTTTCAGGATTAGCTGCCCCAAGAAGCAGTCACTTATGGTGTCAAGAAACTTTATCTCTGCTTCCAGTCCTGAGGTGACATGTACCCATTCATTACGGGAATAGTTGAAATCCCCCATTATTATTAGAGATGCTATAAAAATAGAAAACTCCCAGAGCATTTCATAATCACCATCACTGTCCTGGTCAGGTGGTTGGTAGTATTTTCCTACTGCTATATTCCTATTATTCAAGCATGGAATTTCTATCCATAGAGATTCTGTGGTACAATTTGATTCATTTAAGATTTATTTGACTCTATTCTTTCTTTCACATATAATGCCACTCTTCATTCCTTATATATTTTGTACCCTGGTATTACCATATCCTATTGATTATCATCAAGCCACCAAGTTTCTGTGTTGCATATTATATCAATATCCTCATTTAATACCAGGCACTCAAGTTCACCCACCTTAGTACTTAGACTTCTAGCATGATGATGGGCTTGATTAATAAGTTCCTTAATAAAATAAAGGTAAGTTTATAGTGTTGTCATGCAACCAACCTTTCTGCATCAAGAAAACAAATATAAAACTCAAACCACTGACATAATAACTTCTCTTAAACTGCTGTTTTAAAATTATAGTAATGTATAGTAAAGAAGATCAAATCAACTCTGATTTCTAGCCAGCAAGCCTGGAGCGGGGTGACCAATTTAATTCTACCTGTGCCAAACAGTTTGTTTCAAATATGTCAGCTGTATCCATGTTGCGTTTCTCACTTTGCAATGTTAAGAATTTGTCAGTTACATATGTGTGACTTAGGCTATGTCTGCACTTAAAATGCTACAGCTGCACAGCTGTAGCACTTCAGTGTAAACACTACAGTGATGGGGAAGGAGGGGTGGTAATCCACCTCCCCAAGAGGTGATAACTAGATTGATGGAAGAATTCTTCTGTTGACTTAGCACTGTCTACACCAGGGGTTAGGTCGGCTTAACTATGTCTCTTAGGGGTATGGATTTTTCACACTCCTGAGAGACGTAGCTATGCCAATGTAACTTTTCACTTTAGATCAGCCCTTAATTATTCAGATCAGTGTGATAGTTATGATAGATTTAAAAATGAACTAGGTAACTATCATCCTACAGGTAGCTGAAGCAAAAGAAAATGAAGTTAAAATTAACGAGGCCCGAGAGCATTACAGACCAGCGGCTTTGAGAGCGTCTCTTCTTTACTTTGTTGTTAATGACCTGGGCAAAATTAACCCCATCTATCAGTTCTCACTGAAGGTAAAGCTTTATTTCTGGTGTGATACAAAAGACCAAGCATGGGGGGTTGATTACAGCAATTAGCAACCGTTTATATTTGTATCAGCTATTAATATTTGCTACGTAAGGGGTGCTTGTGTGTGAGAGTGAGGGTTGTGCATTTTCCCACCAATTCCTCACAATATTGAACTTCCCAATAATCTCTCTTTTGTCAGATGTTTACATTCTGATTATGTGAGTAATGCTTACCTTATTTTTGTTAAATCTTCCTGCAAGGCCAAGTGAATAGAGAGATTTGAAGCATTCACTAAACAATGTATTACAATAAATATACTAAAAGTGACTGGCTGAGGACAGAAAGTCTCCTTCCTTGAAACCACCAGCCTTTTCACTTTGAGGGAATGTATTGGTTTTAGGATGTCCAGTGGGTGGGAAAAATTGGTGGAGTCAGTCAACATATGTTGTTTGCTCCTGAGTTAAATGAGTAGACTGAAAAATGTTGTCATTTGTGATCCCCAACCCCTTCTCCCCCCTTGGAGAAAACTTTCTCCAAGCCTACTCTTTCGGGGGGAGGGGGATGATCTTGTGCAGTGTCTCCATCTTGTACTGCTCAGGCACTTACTTCGAAAAGCCTTACATTGGAGATCTATTAAATTGCTCTTAAAACAAACAAACAAACAAAAATCCTTTTAAAAACAATGTGATCCTACATCTCATTAGGCCTTCAACACAGTCTTTCATAAAGCAATTGATCGGGCTGAAGCATCAGAGGATCTGCAGGGGCACATCACCAACCTGATAGAAGCTATTACATACTCTGCCTTCCTTTACACCAGTCAGGGACTTTTTGAAAAGGATAAACTCACCTTCCTAGCCCAGACAACTTTTCAGGTGAGGGGGGAAAAATTTCAGGCGGTAGTGGTGGGGAGTGTGGTTTATTTTACCTATTTCTTATTTACAAGAAAATATCAGTGTCGGAGGATACATCATATCTTCCTGTGGTTGTACAGCACCTAACATACTGTGGATGCTACTGCAATATAAATAATATTATTAACTTCCACAGGTATTTTATGTACGTCTTTATTTTCTTTGAGCATTTAAAAATGTTCTTATACTCCTCTGCATACATTGTAGGGATGAAAATTATGGCAGTGCTGCTTGCAGTTCCCTAGGTACAGTTGTGTAGAGTTTGGCACTTATAGCAGAGATTCTCCAAGTAATAAAAATATCTTTTGATTTTGGGCTGAGATTATATATAAAGATTCAGGCCAGGTAGGATACAAGTAAATAATAAGTAGGTCCTACTTGACCCATCAGCCCCTGATCTTGGGGCTGGGTGAGACAGATTACACCCCCTACATCGTTTGCCTTTCTGACAATCTGGTCCCCCGGTCAGCACGCATGTCACAGGCTGTCTTTTAGCCATTTCAAAGTTCCTTTGTTCAAGAGTTCCTGCCTGAAGGCCTGAGGTTTTGAGAAGGTCTCCTGAACCTGGTTAAACACTGGAATAAATTGCCTAGGGAGGTTGTGGAATCTCCATCTCTGGAGATATTTAAGAGTAGGTTAGATAAATGTCTATCAGGGATGGTCTAGACAGTATTTGGTCCTGCCATGCGGGCAGGGGACTGGACTCGATGACCTCTCGAGGTCCCTTCCAGTCCTAGAATCTATGAGTCTATGAATCTATGAATATTTCTGATGCATTTCTCCAGAGGTGATAGGAGGTAGTCTTCCAACAGTGGATTCACTGTATTGTCCATCTGAGCACTAAGAAATTGAATTAGTCATTGCTGGATTCCTGGGTAGCTGGGTAGAACTCCAGCTAGAATTAACTCTCAGGATAGAGATCGGTTTCAGAGTGGTAGCTGTGTTAGTCTGTATCAGCAAAAACAGTGAGGAGTCCTTATGGCACCTTAGAGACTAACAAATTTATTTGAGCATACGCTTTAATTCCCATTCTTCACAGTGTGCAAGGGGATGAGAGACAACACAGATAGTGGTGGTAGGCATTTAGTTAAAAAGACACATTTGAACTGAAGATTTTTATTGTACATTCAACCTATGGGCTAGATTTGTCTCCCCTGATATAGTTTTGTGGTATTCCTGACGTGTTTAACTTCTGCAGATTCTTAAGCTTTCATTTAAAAAAAAAAAAAAAGTTGCCACCCCTTCTCATTGCAAAAAAACATTCCAAATGTGAGTCATTGTGGTCTCCCTGAGTCTGAAGAGAGCCTAGAACAATGACACTGACAAGTGTGAACTTCTTGTCCCTCAGTATGTGTTTAAAGGGGGTGGAGGACAAATGTAGGGAATTGTATGGAACTCAGATTTCCTTAGCCACTTGAGTAGTGCTATTAAAAAAAAAAAAAATCCTGTACAATCGAAGCCCAGAATAACTCTGATCTTTAAGGACTATGGTTTTAAATTTGTTTTTTTCATATAGCAACTCTTTTTACTCTAGTTAAGAATCATAAATCATAGCTATTATTGTAATCTAGCGATTTTTAAAGGACTTGGGTGCTCCTGCTAGCATAGAGCATAATGACAATTTTAACTTCTTCAAAATTATTTAGTTCAGAGGTTGTTGGTGGGGTTTTTTGGTGTCTGTTTAACAGTCTGAGGCAAGTTCTGCAGTGTGTACTACAAATGTAGTGCTAAGTTTGAAAATGTAATCTATTAGCTTTGTGAATAATGAAGGTCTAGGAATTGATCTCACTCCATTTCTTCTTTTATAATATATTTCTAGTCATTACTTTAAAATAATTGGCTAAAGCTAAATTCTTCTATTGGAGCTACAGAAGATTGTCACCAGAATTTTCAGTGCTTTATGCTGCCTATTCAATAATGTCTGTTGAGTGGTAAATGTTTTAAGTCACAAGTGACTGCCAAGTAAACCTGATGACCTTTTTCAATTTTGTATGCTGTCAAGATTCTGCTGAGAAGTAAAGAGATAGAACTCCTTGAATTGGATTTCCTGCTTCGATTCACAGTCGAACACACTCACAAGAGCCCTGTTGACTTTTTAACTCCTCAGTCATGGAGTGCCATTAGGGTACGTTTGGAGAATTGCTTTTCAGTTTTAAATTTTATTTCATGTTGTTTCTGGAGACCTCCTAGAGCTAGATAATGTCAGATAAAGTCATATATTCCATAGTAAATTTTAAAACTTGCAGTGCTGTTGAATGAGTTGTCCTTGCATTTTAATTTTTTTTCCCTGAGATGATAAAATCATATATTTATTTCATGTGGAAATGCTGATTTTCTATAATCTCTGCATTCCTCCAGAAACGTAATTCTAATCTTCACACAGCTTCTTACTCCCAGAGGAAAACTAATCTTATGTGTTACAGTGTGTGGTAGCTGGGTATTTAACTGTAAACAGATTGTATGGAGATATAAAATGGAGTAATCTTTTACAAAAAACATTTATTCATATAGGCTGTAAGTATAAATTGTGCTTTAAATTAGGTCATAGGTGTCAAATAATATTACTAGTAAATATTATTAGTAAAATGTATTCCATTATCACCCCAACTATACGTCATGGGCATATCACCCGTTTGGTGTGTTCCAGGCCATTGCTCTAATGGATGAGTTCCGAGGGTTAGACAGAGATATCGAAGGGTCTCCTAAAAGATGGAAGAAATGGGTGGACTCAGAATGCCCAGAAAAGGAAAAGTTCCCACAGGAATGGAAAAACAAAAGCTCTCTTCAGAAACTTATCATCTTGAGGGCACTGCGCCCAGATAGAATGACCTATGCTCTTAGGTACGATCTTTGACATTGTGTGTATCCATGGAACCACACGTGAAGATGGCTTATTGGATGTGTAGCCCGCTGTGCTGAACTTTTCAATTATGGGAATCTAATTTACAAGCTATCTGGTCAGTCAGAGCCTGAGATTGATTATTGGCCTTTGTGGCAATAGTACAAGGCCTATCTATTCTTTTTCAGGTATTTGTGAGAAGGTGGTGGGATCAGATGGGGGTGGTTGACTGTTTATAGGGAATTGGCTTACTTATTTATAGATTTATAGATTGGTGATTTTATTCGATTCTATACATGTGCCCTGAGCCACAAGGAGGGGCCTCATTTATAATTCTTTTTAAAAATCTATGCTCCTGACTGCCCACTTTTTAGTCATATTTCTCTCTTAATATTCATTCTTTTTCTAGGGATAGCAGATAGATTCATGGGATGGTAATTCTCCATCTCACTCTTCTTTAAAAATCTGTGATCCTCAAAAAATTTCAGCCTTGTATACTTATCCAAAACCTCTGAGGTTTTTTTAAATCCCTTGCCTCCCAAAGAATAGTACCTTTCACCCAACTGCCCAAACCCTACCAGCTATGCTACCATAGGTGCTGGAACTAGGGGTGCTGCGGCTGTGGCAGCACCCCCTGGCTTGAAGTGGTTTCCATTATATACTGGGTTTGAAGTTTTGCTCAGTGGCTTTCAGCACCCCCACTATACAAATTGTTCCAGCACCCCTGTATGCAACCAGTGCTCACCCCTTCCTAGGAAGAAGCATTCCCTTACTGATTACTTGCTGTGCCTACCTGTCCTTTCTATCACATAGTCATTGTCCCCTTTCCTGAACAGACATATGCCAGATTTTTCTGTACCCTCTTTACCACCTGGCTGCCCTTCCCTCCCTTAGCTTGCTTCCCTGACACTTTCATTAAAGAAAACTGCTGCTAGCCTAGGAGCAGCAGGTTATGTAGTCTGAGAAGAATGCAGGTCCCAAGTCTGTAATTGTGGATATTCTTGGTGTCTTCAGTTTATACTTTATATTTATATAGAAACTTTGTGGAGGAAAAACTAGGTTCCAAGTACGTGGAGAGCACCAGGATGGACTTAGCAAAATCATATGAAGAGAGCAGTCCAGCCACTCCAGTGTTTTTCATCCTCTCCCCTGGAGTAGACCCTCTTAAAGATTTGGAGACACTTGGTGAGCCTGTTTTCAATAGGAGTTGTGCTTGCACAGGAGAAGGAGAGTAAATATCTATAGGCCCAATCCTGCTGGGCATTGAAGACAATGGGACTTTGGGCTTTGGTTTAAAGGGAGCAGGATTGGGTCCTAAATTTTAAAATCTTAAACAAAACCAAAACAATGTGTCCTCATAAAAGAATAGAAATTAATATGACAAAGTTGGACTGGGTTTATTTTTAACAAAAGAGTTAAGTTGTAAAGTTTCCCCACCCCCCACCTATTTGTGGTAAATGGAGTGGATGAAAAGTGCAAGGCTATTAGCACTATAGTATGAAGAAATTTTTAGACTGAACATTCCTCTGCTTGGCATAATGCAAGTTTCTTTTGTACTGTTTTCTACCTTTTGACTAGATGAGGGCCAGAGGGCAATTTTCTCCATGCTCATGTAATCTTGTGCCCCCTGTGACTAAATAATGGTCATTATACAAACTATATTCAATTGTGTAAAGCACTGTCGCTTTATACTTAGGATTACTATTCCCCACAGACTCCACTGAGAATACCAGGTTAATACAGCTGTGACCTGACTGTGCTCAATTTAAACTCAGGCCTCACAAGGTGAGAGGCTTGTGCATTTACCCACTGAACCAATCAGTTAAAAAACTGATGTGATATCTACCACATGTTGCTCCTTTTTTATAAGGGAATTGCTTTGTACCCCCTGTAAGAGTTTCTAAAGCTCAGTAACAATGCCTAACATCTATCAAAATGTCAAAAGGTTCATTATCTTAAAACCAAGGGAACAGATTTCTGCAGGCTTTTTCTAATACCAGCAATAAGGCTGCTGTTGAGAGCTCGCAATTTTGCTTGTTGAAATTGTAAGGGTTTAGTGAAGTGCTTCAGAAGAACTAATATATATTGCACCAGTGATAGTGAAATTAATGAGATGTTATCATTTTTTCCCCTTTCTGCTCTGTTCGATTCCTACCCTCGTCACTTCCCTTATAGGCAAAAAACTTGGGTTTACTATCGACTCTGGAAAATTCCATAATATCTCTTTAGGACAAGGTCAAGAGATGGTGGCAGAAGAGGCACTAGAGGAGGCTGCCACACATGGGCATTGGGTCATTCTCCAAGTAAGTGTTAAACAGCACAATAGATGATATTGGTGCACTCAGTTAGGTGAATGGCTGTGTTTGCTAGTGAAGTGACTGCAAGGTAAGGATTGTCCAACAAGGAACAACTTTCTGTGGAATTCAAAAAGGCTACAAACAAAACATTTTGTTTTGTTTTTCTTTTGCCTTTGCAAACAGCAAGGTAAATGTTCACATATATTGAGTGTTCATGGCATTCTGCCTTTACTCTCACATTTACAAGCACTACCTTTGTATTCCCAGTGGGGCCAGGAGAGATAATACAAGAAGGCTCCCTATGGCTAGGCATGATTATGTCCTCAGGAACACTCTTCTCCTACATAATTAAGAACTCTTGTTCCATTGAGTAGGCCATAATGGAGTCGTCTAATAAAATTAGAATGGCTAGCCCTTGGGAAGCTGTATAATCAGCACTGGAGTGCTGCTCTTCAGAGATAGCAGTAGCAGCTTTGGCTAGCATTGTGTGAATTGAGAATCCACTCTCTGCAACAAACAAAAAGCTCTTTACAATGCCCTGGTGAACTATCATTCTTGGTGCAGCCACAGAAGTTGACAGGAGCACTGGGAGTGTTAGTGTCACTAACGCAAGGTGCTGTGACCAGCAGTTTTACATTATATTGTATAGTGTGCTAATATATGTAATGGTCACATTGTCCTGAAACACTACTGGAAGTGTTGGTTCCAGACCTTGCCAATAAAAGATATTAGGGGAGCCATATTATTCCTTCCAATTCTATTTTTACACCATCAGCACTGCATCAGCTTGTCAACCTAATTATCTGCTGCAAACATTAGCTGCTGTTTAGCTGTTCTTGTAATAAAATAAATAATAGGAGTGACTAAAGGCCCCAACTGAGGTCAGGGCCACATTGTGCTAGGTACTGTACTGAAACAGAGAAAATATTTTTAAAAAATAATTGAGATTTTAATTATAACATTTTCACTGTTTTTTCCAACTCGCTTTACCGGTGAGCTATTCAAGCTTATCTACCAGGAGGTGTGCCTTTCAGCTAATATTAATATAGTTCTTACTAAGTAAAGCAATGGTATTATCTGAGAAAACAGAGAGAGAAGGAGCTGAAAAGTGGTGGATTTCAATGTAATTTGAGAGTGCTCAGCACCTCACAGGCTCAGGCCTAGAAGCAGGGGTAATGAGGGCGGGGTAATGAAGCCTCAGGTGACAAAGGTGAAGGCTTCTCCCCAGGCACAGTGTGTCCCAATCACTCCGCCTCTTCCTGCCCTGTAACAGGCCTTTATAGCCCCAGGTGTAGCACTTCCCCCTTCAACAGGATCACCCGGGCCCACCTGCTCTGACTCGGGAGCTTTTGGCAATATAGTGCTTTTCAGCTCTTCAGCTCGTGGTGCTTTTGTAGTCTAACAACCTAGAAAATCACACACCATTCTTGTCTAATATGCCCAGGCTGGTCACACCTGAAGCATACAAAGGGTCCCCCTCAGCCACCACCTTGAGGGCTTCCACTAGACTGTGGGACTACCCCAGCCCCCTGTAGCTCTTGTATATTACCCCATTTTTGTCCATTTGAGAATTTTCCCTTTGAGAGCTTCCCTGGGCCACCACCTTTGGCTTCCCCTCAGTTTACCATCCTGCTCTGGCTGCTCGTCTCCCTTGGCCTCAAAGAAGGCCTCTGCCCATTCAACAGCTTCTCCCTTCTCTCTCCCCCGCTCCCCGGGCTAGCTGAAAGCGTCTCACCCAGCTGTTGGCTTCCAAGGGGACAATCTTTAGGAACTGATCCAGGACAATTTGGTCCATGATTCTCTCTCTCTCTCCAGCTGGCCTTGGGGCAGAGCCACGGAGGCATGAGATCCTGTAATTTCTGAGCCACCACTCGTGGCTGTGCCCGTCACGAAAATGGTTCTACCTGAAACCAGTATTTCTAGGCCTCTAGAGTCAGTCCCTCTCGATCCAGAATGGCTGCCTTCACTGCCAGATAGGAGATCACCTGCTCTTTGCTTATTGCTCAGTAAGTGGCCTGAGTTTTGCCCATTAGGAATGGTGCTACATGAGCCATCCAGGTTGATCCTTCTCATCCTGCGTTGCTTGCCACTCTCTCAAACACTCAGAGGACACCTTTGGGATTGTGTTTTGGTCCCTGCTTTGACTGAGGCCAGCCAGCTCATGGTTCCATCACCAAACATGTTGTCCGGCATCCCTTAGCCCAACTGTTCTGTAACCACACTCGTTGTTGAAAGGGGGCATCTTGTCACCTCTGTTTAATAGCGAACTGTGCCTCCTGCTGTTTCTTCAGGTTCTTCATCAATTGTATGAGCAGAACCTGGGTCGTCTGCTGCTGCTCTTGTTGCCACTGTACCGTGACCATCTGCTGCTGCTGTCCTGTTATAAACAGGCAGATCGCAGCCTCCATTTTTCCTCTTTCCCACGCAAATGTGGTACAGGACAGTCAATGTCATGGGCTCAGCTTTCTCTTCATTGGGCACCAAAGATCCACCTTACTCCCTCCCCGCTAGTATCCGGGGCTGATTTGAGATGCCCACATTCTCCACCATCTGCGACACAACAAGGCTTCTCCCATATCTGAGAGGCATTCCCTGCCACACCCAGTCTCCTTTCCTTTAGGTATATTGTCCAAACGTAAGCCAATAAACAAACAAGACACCAGCCCCTTAGCTCACCTTTTGTCCTAGGGTTTCATGGACTCCCTTCCCTAGGATCTCTGGTAATCCTGCTTCTGGCAGCTTTCTAGTCCCAGCCAACTCCCTTCTCAGACAGTCCTCCTTCAGCTCTGCTGCTCTTCTGGAATAGCAGCTCCAGGGCAACCTTCCTGGCCCCTTACACCAATGGCCACCACAGGAGTTAGTGCCACTCCTCTGGGGTTCCTCTCCCCAGGCACAGTGTGTCCCAATCACTCCTCCTCTTCCTGCCCTGTAACAGGCCTTTATAGCCCCAGGTGTAGCACTTCCTCCTTCAACAGGATCACCTGGGCCCACCTGCTCTGACTCAGGGGAGCTGAGCCAAGTCTATTCACAGGGACCAGCTGCCCCATGATGGGGCCCAGTTCCATAAAACACTTTAGTATGTGCTTAAGAGCTTTGCTGAACAGGGATGAAATTACTCATATGCTTAAAGTTAACCATGTGTTTTAGTGCCTTGCTAAATCAAGGCTTGAAACCTTCAGAGGCTAGTGAAATATCTGCTAATGTAACTGATGTCCTTCTTAGAATCTTTAATTTTTCTGCTTCTGCATCACCATTTAATAGTGCTCATTTAATAGTGAAATGTCATTTGGAGTTGAGTGCCTGTTCCTTTTCATGAAACTGACTTAACAGTGTATTTAAAGCTATTTTTAATATGTATATATACTTTACTTCTGAAATAATAAACCTATTCTTATCTCACAATGACTGTTCCATGTTTTCCAACAGAATGTTCATCTAGTAGCCAAGTGGTTGGGGACCTTAGAGAAACTCCTTGAACAATACAGCAAAGGAAGCCACTCTGATTTCCGGGTCTTTCTTAGTGCTGAACCAGCTCCAACCCCAGAAGAACACATCATCCCTCAAGGAATTCTAGAAAACTCAATTAAAATTACCAGTGAACCCCCTACTGGGGTGCTAGCTAATTTGCATGCTGCCCTCTACAACTTTGACCAGGTAAGAACAACATTTACATAATCTATGGGTTTGGGTTTTTTAATTACTACAAACTTTTGTAAATAACTGGTCTACCAGGGCTGGGAGCTTGTTGCTGGGGTCACGGTATCCATTCCATATGAAAACAAAGGTCACAGAAGGCTAACCAGCTCTGCCCTATCCTGCCTCCTTGTAATCAATTTCCCATCATCATGGGGCAAAGTGCTTCGGATACTATCCCTGATTGTATTTCCCAGTATTAGGTAGTGGAGCAGTATAGGGTTAACCAACACAATGCTTTCCTTTTGTCAGTCAGGGAAGCAGCACATCAGACATGTAGCTGTATTGGCCACCTCAACATCAGAGAAATGTCATGGCCCAGCATTTGATACTCTGCCTCCCAACTAGTGATCTAAGAGTGCCATGTCAGCTCTCCCTTTCCTACCATGACGTCTTCCAACCCGTGACAGCTCCCCCACCGCTGCAAATTCCTGCCAGTGCCTGTTAAATATAATCTTCCCACCCCTATTAGTAGTAGTAGTAGTAGTATTTTTAATTCTCACAAAGGGATTGTATAGCCCAGATCATGGTGGTGTATCCTTCTCTATTATCAGTAGGTACCATGTGTCCATCCATCTCTTTTCCTTGGTAGCCCTAGCCCAGATCTGGTGATTTTCAGAACATACCTAACTGTTTTCCCAAGTTCTTCCGGAGGTGGATGGATGAGTTGATTGAGGGTGATTTGAGGGAGCAGGGAGGCTGGTTGGGTGATATGGTGTTGGAAAGAGGCAGGAAGGACTTTTCTTCTTTGGTTAGATCTACGAGCGTCACTGTATCTGGACACCTTACTTTGTTGTTTTTTTTAAAGTGGATATTATGTAATGCTTGTTCGTTCCAGCAGCACATTACAGAAAGGACTGGCTTAACGAGCCACTTGCAGAGTCCCCCAGTGTCTGGGATTCCCCAGATGTTGAAGAGTCTCCACACTGATTACTGCAATACTTCAACACACTAGGCATGGCTGCCTAGTGTGTCAAACAGCCCTGGGGCAATGGGCAGCCAGCATAATGTAAACCTTGAGACTGACATGTACCATGCACATGCACATGCTGAGCAGACAAAGGCCAGTCTGAGCATCAGGCATGTATGTAAGTGGGACTTTGCACAGTTCAGGTGGCACAAAGTGTGTATTCTGGCCACAGTTGGTCAAGTTCCCCTTGTACAAGGAAAAGTCCACAGGCAAAAATCTAGCTTGTACAGTGGGACTGGCTCCTGTGCCAGCCACTCCACCACTTCCTCAGGCATGGGGAAAACAGTTAGCTGCTGTGATAGTAAATTGGTATTACTGAAGATTGTTTAACTGAAAGGCATGTGAATGGCGATCTATTTCAATGTAACAGCCATTCTGGGTCTTGAAAAGTTTGTATATTTCTTAATTTACATAAATTCACCTAAATTATAGAAACTCAAACTACATAAACTAAATTTCAATAAGACCTATTAATAATCTCTACAATGAAACCTGCAGGTAATTTTTTAAACCTCAGTCTTGTTCCTTTTTAAATATGGTGAATATTATTTTCTTTTATGATGATGAAGCAAAAACCCTTATTTCCTTACAGATGAATTCTAAGGTTGATGAATTAGATACTTAAGATAAATCCTCTCTTTCACTTGCCTTTAATGTTAATATTTGTAACATTCTTGATCATCCATGTTAATGTATATCCCATAAGGCAGCAATATGACTGCAAATTGACAGAAAACAGTGATTGTTATATGCGATATCTTGACTCTCTTATTGATAGCCTCTACGATTAATTTTATTATTTATTGTAACTTCAAGTTCATTTAGTGGCCTTTTTCTTTAGTTTTTGAGTCTGATTGTAATATTACAGCCTTTTTTTGCAAACCAATTGTTTTGACTCTATTTTGAAACTATAAAAAAAAGCCGTCTCGCAAAGAAAGAAAACCCAACAAAATGTATATAACCAATTCATTAGTTGTCACACCTCTCCCCAAAAGAAAAGCCTTAGTGAAGAATTTGACCTTACTCTAAAAATAGAGTTGGCTGAGTAGACAATATTTATGAACATTTGCTCCATTCTAAATTATTCTTAGGTTGGACCATGTCCAACCCTTTTAATTTGCTGGGCACAACGTGATTTTTTTAGCACAAATGTTTAGGGACTGGCTGCATACCCTTTTTATGAATTCCTGTGCTTGTATACAAATAAGGGTATTTGCTGTTTGATGTTGGTCTTTCATTATTCACCTGTATAAAATTTTTCTGTAAAACTGCTGGGAAGGAGAGAACAGGAAGAGGAAGCAATGGCCAACTGCCTCAGGGCCTTGCCAGCAGGGAGATATAAGGGGAAAAGGGGCTTAAGAATGGGAGAATAGCATTCCTTGGTGTCCACTCCACAACCTATTTCTCCCTTGACACCCCGTTCCTCTTGGAGTCTGTTACTCTGGGAGGACTTGTAGATCACTTTCCAGTTTCAGTTCAGGACTGCCCTTCTACAAATGGATAAGCTGTGGATACAGAATCAAGCTCATCCATCTCATTGAAATGTGCCAAGGTAAAGACTATTATAACTGTATGTACTTTAGTATTCTAGTGATTCAAATATTTGATGTGCAAGAATTTTGTCTCTAGCACACATGAAGAAGGGCCTGAAGTTATTTGCCTTGATAAAAATGAGGCATGATGGTGAAAATTTTAAGTGCCACTTTCTAAGGAACCCCTTTGGGCAACACAGAATACAGAGAGCTCCACATCAGGTTTTCTGGGCCAGAGAAATGGTGGTTATGATGTGAGGGCGGCAGAGGAAATGAAGGAGGAGATCCTGGAGGATTCCTAGGGGGAATAATCGTGTGTACTCTTGGTTAAGCAGACAGTTTTTATAGTGGCAATTTTTGTTGTACAACTATATAGTTGTTTATAATACATCATCACAGCATATTTTATTTTTTTTTAGTAGAAAGCTGAAATATATCGGTGAAGACTGTTTTTAGCAAAAGCATGTTGCACGGAGTTGTTTAGCTAAAATATTACTGATTGAGGGTGACTTTTTCAAAAATGGGAAATGCTGTTATGCCTAGGAGGGTTGTTTATCTGAAATGTGAATCTTAAAGCTGGCACAAAGGAGAAATTATTGCAACTTTGATTTTCTGACACCTTAATTTATCCTGGGATATTTAAAAGGCATCTAGTAAGAAATAGTTCTCATACAGACAGGACATCCTGGAATTTGAAGAGATACTTTAATTTAACTCTGTTCCAAATTAAAATATGGCTCACTTGTTTTTTAAAGATTTGAACTGTATTATCAATTTCTAATGGTGAGATTTTTCAACAGGAAACTCTAGTTGTATTTTCTTATGGTTGTCAGTCAATGGTGGTTGAGGCAAATTTTTGCACTACAGACTCTTTGGCAGATATATCAAGACTAAATTAAGTACTTACTGTCATTATTATGTTTCTTGTAAAGTTATTTGACATTTCAGTAGGAGCAACTGCAGTTTTAAAAAATATTCATTACACTATAGCCAGCCGCAGGTAGGACAAATTTTGTGTTGTGTGGATTTCTATATGAGGGTCAGGAAGATTGAGTCCGATTCATAAATCCTATTCTAATATTGTATTTCTGATTATTTAATTCACTAATTTGCCTAGAAGAAATTTTGTTACAGGACTTGATGCTCCCCACCATGAGTTGTCTCCCAGTCTTTGTGCGGGGGAAACATGTTTTCCTGCTCACAATTTCCTACTCATTCTTCCATTAGGGAAGGTGATTTGCCTTGACAGCCAGAGATTTAGCCCCCAGAAATTTTGTATACCTAAAAATCAATTATAATATTAATTACTTCTTACACACAATTATGGCAATTCAAAAGAGTTTGGGGGCACAAGGGAATGTAGATTCAGGATCATACTTTAGAAAAATATTTTAAAGTTTGACTCAGGAACTTAAAAAAAAGAAGCTGTACAGAAACTCCTATTTCCAAGTTTCTGTCAATGAAGACTAAAGAAAACAAATTACAATTACCAAACATACCTTTTTTGGAAAAGGCACATAAAATCTGAGCGAGATTGATAACTTCTCTATGGAATTTTAAACTACTCTATAGAATTCTATAGTGGGAATACCATTCTCTGTGAGATTGTCTTTAAGGTGGTCTATTTTATAAAAAATATCCTCTATTAAATTATATGATTTTTAAGTAATAAAAATCATATATAAAAAAAACTTATTTAATTTCTATAGTCTAATTGGGTTAAATCCTACTAAATTCTATAGGCCTCTTCCATAAGGGCAGTACAGTGCTCCTTCTTATATAAAAAGATAAATTATCTGGTCAACAATTCTGTTTAACTATAATAAAAAGTATATAGAGTGAAAAATACTTAGGCTCCAATCTTGCAAACACCGCTCCATTTGCTTAACTTCAAATGTGTGAGTAGTCCCATTGGCCCAAGTAAGGCAACTACGCCTATAACGTAATGGTCATTGAATAAAAACATTGCTTTTCTTCTTTGGCAGGATACACTTGAATTGTGCTCCAGGGAGACGGAGTTTAAAAGCATACTCTTTTCTCTGTGCTACTTTCATACTTGTGTGTCTGGGAGGCTCAAGTTTGGACCGCAAGGCTGGAATCGAAGATATCCTTTCAATACTGGAGATCTCACCATTTGTGTCAATGTCCTCTACAACTATTTAGAGGCACACACTAAAGTAAGTATTAGTGGTCAAGTAACCTCTTACCAAGATTGTTCTGAATCTGTCAGTCTTGGATACTGAAGGAGTGGGACATAATTTCTCTGTGCAGCTGTTATTAAAATAGCTTACATTATATGCATCTATTGCTGAGTATGAAAATATACCAGATCAAAGGTTTTTCAGTAGTAGATGCTTGAACTTCATAATATAGGTCAAACCAGTTCCACATCAGCAGCTTAGCGCAAAAAAAAAAATGTCCTTCATTATGTTAACAAAAACAGTGGTTTACATGTGCATATATGCCAAATTCATTAGGCAGGTAATGAAGCATTTGCACAAATGTAATTACATACAGCAATTCTGACAGTTCATAACACTGCATTAATAATCACTACAATTAGTTCTGATGATGGAAGCAATTTACAACACGTCACATGTATAAATAATGGTGCATTTCCTGCATGTGTCATTATTATGTATTAAGGATACCACCTTGTTGTGACTTTCTCTGTAATGTTCCCCCGCGTGGAAGTTAAGGGTAGATGAGTGATTTTATTTCTAAGCGACAGCATATTTTACAGTTGTGTGGTTTAAATACTAAGTTAATGTCATTTTTTAAGTTCTGTAAATCCAAAGCCTGAATAATAGCAATGATTATTCAGCATTTAATGGGGTAGATAGTAAGTAGGTCCTCTGATACCACCTTTTTCAATAACTTAAACATTTCAGAGATCAGCAGAGGGTTTTTAAAAAAAAAATGTGACATGTTACGTTCAATGACATACATTTACTTGTGTGTCCCGGTTTGTAGTTATTACACGTATTTGTTCTTGTTTTCCTTTTTTTCTTTTCACTGATGCTTTTTGCTAATAGGACATGAAATTGAATTTCCTTCATTTGGTATTTAGTGTCACATTTGAAATAATTGCTTAATTTAATAGTGGTGATTTAACAATGGTTCTCATTTAGAAAATGACTCTGTAAAATCAGCTTATTCTAACCCTTATTTTTCTTTACTGATAAATCTCCCTTTCTCTTTAGGCTCTGTTCTCAAAATAACTACTCATAAGCTTAATAAGTAGCTACTAGTAGCTGAAAGCCATGCTGTCATATAGGTATAATTTATAAAGTCATGTGTGTGTTTAAAAAAAATTAAAAAGAGGCCAAAAATGGCTGAGAATTTAAAAATTGGTTGGTAACAGACCACGAATCTCAGCAATGATTGAATCTAATGATATTCTAAACAAAGAGCTCTCAACCATACTTCTTTTTGCGTCCATCACTTCACACTGACTCGACAGATGTTGCTGGTTGTGTGGGTGGTTCTGTTGATTTGTGTGGATGTCAGTTGGGTGCACAGTGTGGCAGTATGGCCAAGTAATCCACCATTTGTTCAGTCTCCCATATATAACCAATTAAACTTTTACATGCAAATTAGCTGTAAAGTAAGGATGGTGATTGGTTGAGTTACTTCTGATCTCATAGTTATCAATGGGCTAGTCTACAATAGAAGTACTACATCACTACATCTGGTGAAAACACTCTATGCTGATGGGAGAGAGCGCTCCTGTTGGTGTAATAAATCCACCTCTGCGTGAGGTGGTAGCTACATTGGCGGGAGAAGCTCTCCTGCTGACATAGCGCTGTCCACACTGGCGCTTGGGTTGGTATAACTTATGTCACTCGGAGGGGTGGCTTATTCACACCCCTGAGTGACGTAAGTTATACCAAAGTAAGTGATAGTGTAAACTTGGCCTACGACTCTTGGTGTGGCATAGACACATGCCTTACTGTAGCTGTCCACTGCCTGGGTATAATCTGTAAAGTAAAAAATGGTTGAAAACTTAGAAAACTATATGGTAACAGACCATAACAACCAGAGATTATTCAATCTGGTGATATTCTGAATAAAAAGAGTTTTTGGCCATACTTGTAGCTGCCTCCGTTGCTTCATACAGAGTCAACAGACATTTTAGGCTTCAGAGGGACACACAGTGTGACATTCCTGGAATCTTATATAAATACTAGTTCAGGTGGGGGGGCAGGAGAGAGAATTACTTAACCTTGCCTTTTGGTGGTATTGCATACTTTTCATATTAATAATTTGTGGGTGAGCAGGTTATAGCACATTGCATTGTAGCTTTATGGTCATTTTAAAATGTAGATACAAGAGGAAAAAAGGAGTCTTAAAAGAAATCAAATGTAGTGTGAAGACAGAGCCAAATCCTGCTCACCTTACTCATGGGACTACTTGCGTTCGTAAGTTAGAGCAGCAAGAACTGACCCACGGAGCACAAAGTCAATGTTGAAGACTGGGAGACAGATTCTCAGCTGGGGTAAAAATTGTCACAGCTTCATTGAAGTCAGTGGTGCTATGACAATTTACACCAGCTGAGGACCTTATCTTTGGACACTTAATTCTCTTGTGGCTCTTAGCTGACACAACCCAATCCATTTCCCCATGGGTAAAATTCCCTTCGCCCACACAAAGCCCAAGTATATGAGCTCTCTGCAAGTGGAATTCAGAGTGGTTGTGGAAACAAAATCAACACAGGGCCCAGGTGCACAGCTGCTGTTCAACCCACTCCTTCACCCACCACACTTGTTTTTCAAGTATATGGGATAGAACAGTGACCAGCTGTGTAGAGTATTGGGGCCATTTGATCCTTCCACTATGTGGCCTTCTGTACCAGTATATACGAGACCTTTCCTGTGGCATGCAATTGTATAGGCGCCCCTGTGCAGCTGCTCAGTAGGTAAACTCCTCCTACAGCATAGCCCCTGTGCAGGACTTGAGTAGTGTGGAGGTTGAATTTCGGTCTCCATGAACACATCAGGCTAATTTCCTACAGAGTACAATGTTAATTATGCAGACCTGTTATCCAAAAAGCCCTTTTATCCAAAACAGAGAACATGTCCCTGATCTCTCGTGATTACACTGAAATTTCTCTCTTAAATCAGAAGCCTTGATTATCTAAACATTGTCAATGTCCCCCATGACATGTGGCTAATTGAGGTTATACTGAATTAGAATATTGCTATACTCTTCTAAGACGCACACACTTTGAACAAGGTTATCTGGCACAAAGAGAAAAGGCAATTTCCTTACCAACAAATACCAGTGTATTGAAATAAATATATAGTAGATTGAGGAATGTATTAGTTGCATTTTTATAGCCAATAAGGAGAAAAACTTGTTTAATTGTGAGTTTATTCTTTTTTATTCTGAACCAAAAGTTGTTAATATTCTTCTTAGAGATGTGCTGTTCAGCCTTTCCTGAGACAGTATGTAGCATAGTTTATTACATTCTGGTGACTTCTTTCTCTTTTTCATTCAGTTCAAACCAGTTTAAAAGGAAGGTGCAATAAGACTTTCACTTATTCAAATTCAAATAAACTTGTAGCAAGCACACTGGAATAGCTGTAGCTATTTTACTTGTTCAGTTCTGTCACATCATGCAACATACAAAGCCTATAATTAAGTTTTTATTTGAACTGTTAGGAGGCAAATACTGCCCCTGAGGGTGTAAAGGTTTCTGTCTGGAAAGGCTTCATCACAAACTGGCATATCAAGGATAGCGAAGAGAGGCTTTGAATCTTGCTAAGCCAAATTTAAAAAAAAAAAAGAGACAGTGGTTTCTTGAGTAAAATATGCTACTATCATTAATCAGAAACTGGAGGTATGGCACTATGACCATAACTGCAATTAACATAATCCTCAAGCAATTTGGTAGTGATGGCATAAATATTAATTCCATTTTTACTGAAATTCTTGAATGCATCCCAAATTCAAACAATATAGACTTTCACTTCCTCAGCATTTTCTAGAGAGGAGATATAAAAAACTACAATCAGATAAAAGTTTTTGTTTTCCCCCTTAAAACAGACATAGTAGTTAGTAGGTTTGCTTCCAGTTGCTCATAAGGACTATGTTTTCAAAGGTCTGGATAGGGAAATACATATATTCGTCAAATAGTTATGTTCTCTTACCTCATGCAGTGTTTTGAAAATGTACTTTGCTCCTTAAAAGATTTTTATAAGGGCTAGGATAAAAATCATAACTTATGACTCAATTGATATTGGTTTGCACAACTGGTGATTTTTAACTGTAACCTTGATATTTTTTAATCAGCTATTTATATATACACCTATAACTGGAATTTAAAAAAAAAAACCACATTGCAGTATGGTTATTTTCTAAATACAAAATAATGAGAGCATCTAATGCATGCAACTTCTCAGGAAAGTGTTTTGATTTTCTTTTGTTCTGATGAAGCATTTTTCATGCATTATTATTCTGTGTGACTTTGATTTGTCCTTTGGAAAGCTGAGTTGTTGTTTGTTTAATTATGCATTCCATTATCTTCGGTAGGTTCCGTGGGAAGATTTGCGTTATCTCTTTGGTGAGATTATGTATGGTGGACACATCACTGATGACTGGGACCGCAAGCTGTGTCATATGTATTTAGAGGAATTCATGAGCCCGGCTATGGTAATTTTTTATATATACATAAAAAGCTCTAATTTTTAAATATTACAAGAAATAAAATATTTTATATTTAGTTTTAATACATTAAACATCATGATGAATATTTCTTCAATGATCTGATTTGCTAAGAGCTGAAGCATTTTGAGGTGACACTCAGCCCCACCCCATCCATACAAAAATCTTGTATATCTGTCTTGGAATAAATGATCCAATTTGTAATGAGTGCAGTACTTCACACACACAAAATCGTCTGCAAGGCTTTTGTGACTTGGTATATTGCTTACTTAAGTGCTTTTGCAAATACCTGTAGTTTAGCAACATATATTAAGTGTTTTGTAACAATACTATATAGTGTATAGAGTGGCCAACTGAACTGCATTCTGAACAATGTATTTAGGTAACGGGTTTTCCTATTAAAAATTAACCCCTCTTTGATGCACTCATGTTTTGAAAGCTCTTGGTGGGGTAGAAAAGCTGCACAATTGAAAGATATTTCAGTGATAGCACCACAGAGTGACACACATACCAGACACCCAAGAACCTACACGTACTTGTCTTATATTTTCTTTTCTTGCTCATGAAAAGCATCAGAGCAGAATGGCTTTCCCTCCTTTTCCGGTGTTTTCAGAATATGAGAAGCAATAATAGACCGCTTCTCCCTTTCTGCCACTCCTACTGAATTTCTGACTCTTTGCTGCAGCTATAGCAAACCACTCCACACCAACACCACCACCACTAACAGATGTATGTAACACAATGTATATTAATCTTAGAAATCTGGAGTTGGACAGCATTGTCCATCTGTCCAACGTGCAAAATTTCCAAAAATGTTTCTAAAACCACAGCTTCTGCATCATAAGCAGAGTTAGTTGTTTCAGTGTTGTGAGAGAACATAAAGCATGAAAAATCCTGGATTTACCTAATTTTCTTTCTAGAAATCCCAATGACTGTGTTAGTATTACTTTACTCTAAATTTCTCTGGCTGCTTCTCTTAAGTTTATTGACTAGTCAAAGAGTGGAGAAATGACTATACTGAAAAGAGTGGTGAACAGATTTTTAAAATGGCCTTTACAATTTTATTATTTTGCCTTGTCCAAACAGCTTATGGGTGGGGGGCAGGGGAGAATTAACATGTAAGCCTTGAGCAGATCATTTCTGGAGCTTGGATAACTTAGGGGAAATGCACTTTTAACCCTTGGCACTGCAGTTGAAGTCTGCCTTGAAGGTTCTAAGTGAAATGAGTACGCTTGTGTCTCCTCAATCCCTAATGAGCAGGTTTTCATATGTCAAAAAGCCACACTCAGTTTAATACAATTGGAAGTCACTATTCAGAAGAAGACGCTGGAGTTAGTTACCATGGAGATGGAAGGATAAACACTACTGTACTTCTGACCTCTACAGAGGCTGATTTCTCCAAATGACAGCTGAGGTCATGGGGTTAGTGTGGGAAGCTCATTCCGCTGTTCCTGCTCTGTGTCTAGCCTATGGATAAGTAAAGAATTACTGTTTCCAGCCTAGGCAGTCCATTAACCTTCACAAGCCTGAACTTTCATTCAAATAATTGTAAAATAAATGTAGGTGGTGGAACCTGAGGAGAATCACTGGTATTTGTATGCCCTTTGGAAAGTTTAGGTACCCAACCCTGAGTACAGATCCACTGATGTTTTAAATAATGAGATGATACATTTTCAAGCTTTTGCTGTAATAGGACAATGTTACTCCCCTAAATTACCAGAGGAAACGAGAACTCCTTTATGGACTGGCAGCCAAGTAAACACAAACGGATATGGCAACAAATACATTTAATCAGTGTGGTTGTCTTTTTATGTTTAGCTGGAAAAGTGACTTGTCTTTACTTATTGGCACTCCTGGTGAATTCATTAGCTGCAAATTTAATCAATAAGGCAGGATGGAGTGAGTGTTGTACTGAGATTTTGCTTTATGTTGTATGTGGTGGTTGGCATGTGGCCAAAGACAAAGAAGCAATGGGTTCCCACTATAAACCATAGCTTGCAGTGTCCTGTTGTGCGTATGAACCCGGAAAAAATACAGTTAGACCTATTTTAAGTGCCCACCAAAGGGGGCTTCCCGTCGACTCCGGAACTCCAGCTCGCGAGAGGCGGAAGCGGAGTCGACGGGGGAGCGGCAGCGGTCGACTCGCCACCGTCTTCACAGCGGTGTAGCTGAAGTTGCGTATCTTAGATTGACCCCCCCCCCCCAGTGTAGATCAGGGCAAAGAGACTAGACAATATAGACTAACTAAGAGAAGTGGCCTTTAACTGAAGGTAGAATAGAATTTTACTGGAAACCTTAGGGCTATTTTAAAGTGGTATCTTGAGATGATCATTGTAGGTGAGGTCTGTAGTTAGGGTTGCCAACTTTCCGATTGCAGAAAACCGCATACTCTTTCACTGCCCCTGCCCTGCCCCTTCCCGAGGCTCTGCCCCACCCCTTCTCAGAGGCCCCGCCCCCACGCACTCTATCCCCCCACTCCCTCCATTGTGTGCGCTCCCCCACCCTCGCTCACTCGATCATTTTCACCAGGCTGGGCAGGGGGTTGGGGTGCGGGAGGGGGTGAGGGCTCTGGCTGGGGGTGCAGGCTCTGGGGTGGGGCCAGAAATGAGGGGTTCGGAGTGTGGGAGGGGGCTTCAGGCTGAGGGAGGGGGATACGGTGTGGGAGGCAGTACGGGCTCTGGACTGGGGGTGAAGGCTCTGAGGTGGGGCTGAGGGGTTTGGAGTGAGGGAGGGGGTGCAGGCTCTGGAATGGCGTTTGGGTGCGGAAGGGGGCTCATAGCTGGGGTTGGGGTGTAGGAGGGGGTGCGGGCTGTAGGAGGGAGTTTGGGTGTGGGAGGGGGCTCAGGGCTGGGCCAGGGGGTTGGAGTGTGGGAGGTGTGTGGGCTCTGGGAGACACTTACTTCAGGTGGTTCCCTGAAGTAGCCAGCATTTCCCTCCAGCTCCTAGGCGGAGGAACGGCCAGGCGACTGCACGCTGCCTTCAACCACAGGTGCTGCCCCCGCAGCTCCCATTGGCCACAGTTCCCGGAGGCAGTGTGGGGGCAGAACGCAGAGCCCCCCACAACCGTGCCTCCACCTAGGAGGGGAGCTAGGGGTGGCGAGTTATATGGGCCCATGGTGCCCATGATCCAGGAATATTCAGGGCCTGGGGGCCCAGCTCCACCAATGTTCAGGGCCTAGTCTCTCTCCCAGCTCCACCTGCCACCCCTGCATGCCTCCCCAGAATTTCTCCCGGCCCCGCCTGCCTTCCCCAGGTGATTTAAAAGGGCCTGGGGACCCCCGGCTGCCGTCACCACCACTGGCAGTGCAGTGGGGCTAAGGCAGCTTCCTGCCCATCCTTGCTCCGTGCCACTCCCGGAAGTGCCCGGCACGTTCCTGCAGCCCCGGGGTGTGTGTGTGTTACTATGCACTGCCCCCGCCCTGAGCGCTGACTCCACAGCTTCCATTGGCCAGGAACTGTAGCCAGTGCCGTAATGAGGGTGAGGCGAGTGAGGCACTTGCCTCAGGTGCGGAAGATGAGGGGCGCAGAAAGTCTCTCCTTCGGCGGCAATTCGGCGGCAAGTTCTTCCCTCCAAGAGGGACTGAGGGACCTGCCGCTGAATTGCTGCCGGTCGTTGGCAAGGGAGAGGGGCGGCATGTCCGGCTCTTCAGCAGAAATTCGGCAGCGGGTCCCTCAGTCCCTCTCGGAGGGAAGGACTTGCCGCCGAAGAACGGCGGCAATTCGGCGGCAGGTCCTTCCCTCCGAGAGGAACCTGCCACCGAAGAGCCGGACATGCAGCCCCTGTCCCTTGCCTCGGGCACAAAAATCCCTAGTTATGGCTCTGACTGCAACCAATGGGAGCTGGGGGGGCAGTGCCTGTGAGCAGCGGTGTGCAGAGACCTCTCGGCCCCCCCGCCTAGGAGCCGCTGCCAGAGGGATGTGCCGGTCACTTTTGGGAGCCGCCTGAGGTAAGAGCCTCACCCTCTGCTGCACCCCAATCCTCTGCCCCAGTCCAGAGCCCAACCCCTCAATCCTCCCGCACCCAAACTCCCTCCCAGAGCCCAACCCCCCTCCTGCACCCAAACTCCCTCTTAGAGCCTGCCCCCAACCCCCTGCCCCAGCCCAGAGCCCGCACCCCTCCTGCACCCAAACTCCCTCCCAGAGCCTTAGGCAGGTGTTGGGAGGGGGCGGGACTTGGAACCGTTCTGGGCACCACCAAAAATTATACAAACCTGCCACACCTTGAGCCAGAGGGAAATTCTGTCCGCTTCTGGGAGCCATGTGGGGCCAGGGCAGGCAGGGAGCCTGCCTTAGCCCCGCTATGCTGCTGACCAGACTTCTATCGGCCCAGTCAGCTGTGCTGACCGGAGCCGCCAAGATCCCTTTTCGACCAGGCATTCCGGTTGAAAACTAGGTGCCTGGCAACCCTATCTGTAGTGCAGGTTCCACAGTAAATGGCTGTCTGTAAGACCAGAATAACTTCTGATTGTCTGTGGCTTGTTCTTGACTTCGCAAAATACCAGAATGCCTTTGAAGTTTAGTGTGGCTATATGGAATAGACCCCACATCAAAATAAGTGGCTGTCTTGAAAAAAGGCTCTTGTAACCAGAAAAAAATTTTCAACAAAGATGACACTCCAGACTGGAGTGGGACCATTCTGGCCTGTAACACAGAATTCAAAGGACTCTTTGAAGTCCTTGCAGCTCAGAAGTGAGAGTGCAGGAAAGCAAAGAGCTAATGCAATTGTATGTGTGTATTATTGCTTTTATTTTCCCTATGTTATCGCTGCTAGGTAGGCCAGACCATGGACAGCACATCACACCAGTGCACTGAGCTGCACACTGGCTGCATATTCAATTCTAGATCTTTTTATGACCCTGATTCTTATTTTTAAAGTCCTAAAGGGGTAAGGGCCTGCCTACCTCAGAGACACACTCTCTCTCTCTCTCTCTCTGCAGCTTGCCATGGCAACTGTGTTCTATAGAGACACTGCAGCTGGTGGAATCCAGGTTCAATCCAGCAATAAGGAACAAGGCTTTCTCAGCTGTGAAACTTATTACCATTGACTATCCAGTTGAGGCCAAACCTTGCCACTTTCAGTGTGCAATACAAAATTCCTCTCTCTTTGCAGGACACTTACCAGCTGAGAGGTGGAATGGAGAGTAAACATGGCCTTCCTCTGCATTTCACCTCTTGGATGTTAGGAGCTAGGTGGAACGAAGAAGGCGGAGGCTGTAATGCACACAGAAACCTGCCACCTGATGGTAACTAAGCAGGTGATGAGTTGGGATTGCTGCTCCTGTCTGGCTCAATATGGCTCATATCCAGTTATTATGTTACCCTGTCTCCACCACCACCCACTCTGGTGTGCTTTTTTTCTCATGCACCTTGTAATGTCTTGTCTTTCAGGCAGGAGCATACATTTGCTAGATGTCTGTACTGCACCCTGACTTGGCTAGGCTGTAGATGATATCACAATATAAATATTTAATGATGATGATAATAAACAATACAATCTTGTGGTTAAGGCACTTGACTGGGACTCAGGAGATCTAGGTTCTATTCCTGCCTCTGCCACAGATGTCCTGAGTGATTCTGAGCAAGTTACTCCAGCTCATTATGCCACCGTTTTCTCACCTATAGAATTGGATAGTAATAATTCCTTACCACTCAGGGCAGTGTTGAGGGGATACATTCATTAATATTTGCTCTGATATTACAGTAATGGGGCTGCAGGTGGGTATATAAAATGGCCCTAACACCACACATCTGAAAGTGAGGGATAGTACAGGCACCTCAATACTATGGTGATGGGAACTTTAGAAATGTGTGTCGTTAGTTCATAATTGTAATAAGAATACTTAATAACCATATTTCATTGTGGCAGAAGGTAGTTGGCACTTCTAACAGGCTTCCAGTGAACTTAATTCCTGGCACAATGGAATTTTTTTTTTTTTTTTTAAGAACTGACAGTAATGTTATTCGTTCTCTTTTTGAAGCTTGAAGGAGAACTTGCATTGGCACCAGGTTTCCTAGCACCCCCACATTTGGATTATGCTGGATACCATAAGTACATAGATGAAATGCTTCCAGCTGAAAGCCCAGTGTTATATGGACTCCATCCCAATGCTGAGATCGAATTCTTGACAGTGACATCAGAGAATCTTTTCAGAACTCTCTTGGAAATGCAGCCCAGGAATTTATTTGTAGGAGAGGAATCAGGACAGTCTCCAGAGGAAAAGGTAAGGTGGTGGTTTTTCTTAATCATGTTTCCCATAGGAATGTTTCTCATAGTGCCAGGGGATACCACTAAAAACGGAGCATTTATCGTATCACATTATTTCACTGAGAGAGTTAACTTCTGATAATGGGAAATTTACCCAGTTTACCAAGATAAGCTCAGCTATTATAAATAACAACAACAGGTCAAATTTAAACTTGGTGTAACTCAGGGTTGCATCAGGGATGAATTTGGGCCCATAAATAAAATAAGAGAAATGTTTAATTTTTAATGGAAACCACTGATGCCATTATCCCTTTGAATGAAAGCTGGGGTGCCAGTGAATAAATCTATCTTCATTTTTTTTTTAAAGAGCAAAGAAACACTGACTTAGAAAAACATAATGTTAAGGTTTGTCTGATACTGGTTTTCTTCCCCTTCCCTGCCATTTTCTATAAATTGTCAGTTAGGAAGCAGGTAACATTTTACCTTGACAGCAGGGCCGTAGCAACAAAGAACGTGGCCCCCTCCGAACGGTGGCCCCCTCCGAACATATGTCCGGGCGGGGCCCCTTACAATGCAGAAACTGGAATGCGGTATTTATTTTGCCACTTTTAGGGGCCCCCTTCCTTGTGGGGCCCCCTCCGGTCGGAGGGTACGGAGGGCACTCGCTACGCCTTTGCTTGACAGCTACTTCAATTTTTACTTTAAGTGCCTGGTACTGATGTGGTTAAGATCAGGCTTCAATTCCCAGCTCTGAAACAGAGTTCCCATGTGATTCTGAGCAAATCATTTAGGGGAAAATTTTCTGCTGTGTCCAGCTTCCACTGAGTGCAGCCGAGTGGGGGACTGTCAGGAAGGCACTTATGGACCCCTGATTTTTCTGCCATGGCAATAGTCCCCTAGGGCCTCTATGCCAGCTGGGGATAGCGAGAGCACAGTATGCTTCAGACGATCCCCCTTGCCCACAGCTCTGTGGAGATGCAGCAAGAAGGTCTAGGAGCCAGAACACCTAGGTCTAAGCTTGCTGGCGACTCTCCCTCATAAGGAGTATCCCTAGCAGGGGACTTGCAGGAAGCTTCTGCTCTCTTTGGGCCACCTAAGTGGTGCAAATAGAGCAGATGTGGGAAGAGAATCTGCCCCTCAAACTTTCTGGGCCTCAGATCCCCATATGTACAACATATATTTAATAATGGGATAGGCGTGCTGAGGGGATAAACCCATAAATCCTTAACTGGCAATCAGATACTGCAATAATGGGGGCCATATAAGCACCTAAATAGAGAAAGCTCTTGGTGGTGCTCTATGTGCTGATATATTATGCAGTTCTATTTAGTGTCAGGAATAACCCAGATATTTTCATACAGCCAAAATTGCTTCCACTAGAAATAAAATGACTAGTTTTAGGCATGGCTGCAAAGCAGCATGGAGTAGTAACAGAGTACATGCAGAAAGGGGTGAGATTGGTAAGACACATAAACAAGTAATGACAGAGGTGCACCCCAGTATCTTAAGTCCTTGACATTAAGAATCGGGGTTTCACAATACAACAGATGAAGACTGATCATGCTGGTTTCAAGAGGCTCCTCTCACTTCACTGCTAGGCAGAGCAGCACCTATGCAATTTTTCAAGATGCCCAGAGTTCTGAGATTCCTGGTAAAGTACCATCAAGTGGCTATTTGGAGGCCTAGAGCAGGGGTGGGGAAACATTTTGGCCTGAGGGCCACTTCTGGGTATGGAAATTGTATGGCGGGCCATGAATGCTCACGAAATTGGGGGTTGGGGTGTGGGAGGGGGCGAGGGCTCCGACTAGAGGTGCAGGCTCTGGGGTGGGGCCAGGGATGAGTTCAGGGTGCAGAAGGGAGCTCTGGGCTGGGGCAGGGGGTTGGGGTGTGGGAGGAGGTCAGGGGTGTAGGCTGCAGGTGGCGCTTGCCTCAAGCAGCTCCTGGAAGCAGCGGCACGTCCCCACTCCAGCCCCCCCACGGTTCCCGACCAATGGGAGCTGAAGAGCTGGTGCTTGGGGCAGGGGCAGCATGCGGAGCCCCCTGGCTGCCTCTATGCATAGGAGCAGAGGGGGGACATGCTGCTGCTTCTGGGAGCCGCCTAGAGTGGGTCAAGCCCCCGACCCCCCTACCCGGCGGGAGCTCGAGGGCTGGATTAAAAGGTCTGATGGGCCAGATGCGGCCCGCAGGCCGTAGTTTGCCCACCCTGGCCTAGAATATGCATAATGAGCTGTTGGCCACTAGATCCTTGTGGACTGTTATCCATATCACATAAGGCTACCTCACAATTGGATCTGTTGTTGGAAAGCTCAGCGGTGAAGCCAAGGACTGAACTGGTATGGGAAGTCCCGATTTCAAATCTCAAAAGGTCCCTTATAAAACCAGCTTTCAAATATGTCATTTTATTATTATAAATTGCATTTAGTCTAGAAGTTGGGGAGGGAAAAAGTGAAACCAGGTTTGTATTACATTTGCTTGTTTAAGATGTAGAAGACAAAATATCTGATCAGATTGTAACCTCTGTGTGTGTGTGTGTGTGTGTGTACACACACATACATGGATTTGTAAAGAACAAATCATGTCAAACCAATCTGATAACTTTCTTCGATAGGATAACGAGTCTTGTGGATAAGGGAGAAGCTGTGGATGTGGTATACCTAGACTTTAGTAAGGCATTTGATACGGTCTCGCATGATATTCTTATCGACAAACTAGGCAAATACAATTTAGATGGGGCTACTATAAGGTGGGTGCATAACTGGCTGGATAACCGTACTCAGAGAGTTGTTATTAATGGTTCCCAATCCTGCTGGAAAGGCATAACGAGTGGGGTTCCGCAGGGGTCTGTTTTGGGACCGGCTCTGTTCAATATCTTCATTAACGACTTAGATATTGGTATAGAAAGTACGCTTATTAAGTTTGCGGATGATACCAAACTGGGAGGGATTGCAACTGCTTTGGAGGACAGGGTCATAATTCAAAATGATCTGGACAAATTGGAGAAATGGTCTGAGTTAAACAGGATGAAGTTTAACAAAGACAAATGCAAAGTGCTCCACTTAGGAAGAAAAAATCAGTTTCACACATACAAAATGGGAAGAGACTGTCTAGGAAGGAGTACGGCAGAAAGGGATCTAGGGGTTATAGTGGACCACAAGCTAAATATGAGTCAACAGTGTGATGCTGTTGCAAAAAAAAGCAAACGTGATTCTGGGATGTATTAACAGGTGTGTTGTGAGCAAGACACGAGAAGTCATTCTTCCGCTCTACTCTGCTCTGGTTAGGCCTCAGCTGGAGTATTGTGTCCAGTTCTGGGCACCGCATTTCAAGAAAGATGTGGAGAAATTGGAAAGGGTCCAGAGAAGAGCAACAAGAATGATTAAAGGTCTTGAGAACATGACCTATGAAGGAAGGCTGAAAGAATTGGGTTTGTTTAGTTTGGAAAAGAGAAGACTGAGAGGGGACATGATAGCAGTTTTCAGGTATCTAAAAGGGTGTCATAAGGAGGAGGGAGAAAACTTGTTCACCTTAGCCTCTGAGGATAGAACAAGAAGCAATGGGCTTAAACTGCAGCAAGGGAGGTCTAGGTTGGACATTAGGAAAAAGTTCCTAACTGTCAGGGTGGTTAAACACTGGAATAAATTGCCTAGGGAGGTTGTGGAATCTCCATCTCTGGAGATATTTAAGAGTAGGTTAGATAAATGTCTATCAGGGATGGTCTAGACAGTTTTTTGGTCCTGCCATGCGGGCAGGGGACTGGACTCGATGACCTCTCGAGGTCCCTTCCAGTCCTAGAATCTATGAATCTATGAATCTATGCCAACGTGCATGCATGTGCGCACACTCTCTCTCTCTCTCCCCCCTTCTTCCCCGCTAATAGATGTAGGGTGCTCACATTTATAAGTGTTCCAGCTTCATCAAGAAAGAAGAAAATCTGCCATCTTTTTCCCCAGAGGAGAACTTGGTACTTAAAGCTCAGCCCAATGCATTTTGAAATGACTAAGTTGTTAAAGTTGAAATGGCATTTCCTGATTTTGACTATAGAGGACTTATGTTCCTTTGATATCCAGTTTGCATTCATACTATTACCATACTCAAAATTTAATTTCCCTAAGGAAAAAGCAGATGTTTAACTCAGCCAAATTTGGATGGCACTGTTGATCCCTATAAAGATACAGCAGAATGATGGAGTGGGGATTTATTTGGCAATAAAAAAACCTTTCCCCATTACTGCTTAGCTTCCTGAATTCCTGACAACTAGCAAACTACTGTTAATGAAAGCAACTTGACTATGATTGTTTTAATGAGTTTGGCGCACACTATTTTCATAATTAACTTAAAATATGACTCTCTGTTCTGTGAAGGCAGCTTGTGTCATGTCTGTTCAGGTCATGACCATTACCTAGTCGCATACAAATTATAGGGGACATTTGTGAGAACTATGTAATCTTGAATTTGTACTTTCCTATGCAATTCCTTCCTGTGTTTTGCTCCCACATAAAAAGCTGCAGGAGAAAACTTAGGTAGAAATCGCTGTACCAAGAGATCTGTTGCATGTTCCTCTCTAAGCGTGGACCAATGAGACTATGGCCAGAGCTGGATCAAGACAATTTGGTACCATAGGCACATCACAACATGGCTCCTCCACAGCTCCTTATGGCCCCGCCCCATGTTGGGAGTCTCGGTGGGGAGCATTCCTCCCATTCCAGAGAGGCAGGAACAGCAGTATGGGGCACACTCTTTCCCCCAGAATTGGCAGCAGGGGCTCCCCCTCCTTGGAACAGCAAGTGTCCTCTCTAAGGCATGGGTGGCAACAATGGGGGGCAGCACTAACCCCATCTGTGTGGGGCATCTACTGGGGTGGGTGCACCTGCTGCACTCTTCCCTCCCATGCCAGACACACATCCCCTGCTATAGTCATGTTTGCAGAAGGCAAGGCAGGCAGGCATAGTGAGTTAACACCCTTTGAGATGCCTGAGGCAACCCTCATTTTTTGGGGCTATTGTGTCAGGCTCTACAGCCACAGGCAAATATTGCAACTTTGGTTACACTCCAGTCATGTTTTCAAGCTTGTCTTTGCAACTCTAAGGGCTACAAACATACATATATATTTTAGTGAAACATGAGGTTCTGATGTAGTTGACTCAAGACCCTGGTTGGGCCTATCTGACTTAAACCAGCCCTGATTATGGGGTGACCTGGGGCTGGAGTGCCAGGAGACTATACCTCTCAAGCCATGTGGATCTCTGCCACCTTTACATGTCTTCCACGATCTCCCTGTGCTTCCTCCCCCTTTGCCCCCCCGGTGGACTGGGGAATATGTCTTAGCAACTGATTGCCACCTGTCCACTGTAACTCCTTCTGTCCTGTCCCTTACTTCCCTGCTTTTCTGTGGCCACGCGCCCTCTCCCATGTTGCCAATAGGCCATGGAGATTTTGCAGAGAGGAATGCAACAGTTACGCATAGAGGGACGAGACTGCTCCCTACATCATCTTTTTCCCAGAGGGTTGGACCCTCTGTGGCTGTTCCAGGTTTGCTCCTATCTCACCACACAGCATGGGGGCTTTAGGGTCTAGTCTTGCAAAATACAGGAGGTTGAACTGGCGAATCAGGTGCTTTTAGTTTACAAGTCCTTATTTAGTCAATAAGGAATGATCTGCGCTCTTGTCCGATTCCAGGGCTGGGCAATGAAAAATCAGTATTAGATTGTCAGCTGTTTGGGGCAGGGAGTGTTTGTCTTGCACAGTGTCTAGCACATGTGGGGCCATTAGGCACCACTGTAATACAAATAATCTTGGTCTTGTATGTTTAAACATGTGTGAATCCCTAATGCAGCAATTTCTGATCACTCTGTCTGTATTGATGTGATAAGGTTAAGAATGTCCTGGATGATATTCTGGAGAAACTTCCTGAAGAGTTTAACGTGACAGAAATCATGCAGAAGGCCGCTGTTCGGAACCCCTATGTCCTTGTTTGTTTCCAAGAGTGTGAGAGAATGAACTTCCTCATTCGGGCAATACGCAAATCACTCAAACAACTGGACCTTGGTTTGAAGGTAAGAAAAGAGAATTTCTTTTACTAAAGAATAACTATTCAGAATTCTTTGACGCCAAATATACTTATTCTTCACAGGGGGAGCTGACATTTTCTCCTGACATGGAAGCGCAGCAGTCAGCATTGCTTTATGATATTGTGCCAGATGCATGGACCAAGCTGGCTTATCCATCCACCTATGGCCTTGCACAATGGTAAGTATGCTTCAGCACCTTACCAAATAACATAACTCGTGTTGTTTAATTACCATGGATAATGGTAGTATGGCTCTTTCTCATGTATATAAAATCTGTCGTTTTAATTCAGTTCATTTTCACTCTAGAGACAAAATGAATATTGCTGGAATACTAATCTTTAAATTGTTTCTAAACTTTTCCTTCTATGCTTTCTGCAAAGTTGGAATTATACAGTGCAACCAAGAGGGCCTGTCATTTTCAAAAGGAATAATGTCACTGCAGCCCCGACAGACTAATTGGACGGTGTTCCTAATCGCAGATCCACACTAGCCTCAGTCCCTCAGCCCTTTTCATGCTGGGCTCCTTGCACTACTGTCTTTGTGCTTGTCTAGATTCAGAAAAGAGCTAATCCCACCCTAACCTTGGCCTCTTAATCTACACATACCTTTTGACTGCTTCAGCCCTATGCTTTCTTCCCACAGAGGCAATGCAGAGCTCAGCTGGTACACAGCATCTCTATACTTGATTGAATTTCATCCTTATGAAACTGTCACTGTTGTACACATGACTATGTCAGCATTAAGATACCTGCTGCTTCTTGTTTCAGGATTAATGACCTCCTCATGAGGTGTCGAGAACTTGATACCTGGACACAAGATCTTGTGCTCCCTGCAGTGGTGTGGCTTTCTGGATTCTTTAACCCTCAGTCTTTTTTGACTGGTGAGTTAGTAATGGCTAATAATATTTGAAGGGACAGAGTCATATAGTTTCAACTCCAAATTGTAGGTTGAAACAGTTTTTACAAACAGGTTTTATTTTTAACCTAAACATGCCTTTAAGGTGTTAGCAGTGTTTCATGATGCTATATTATGCTACTGCATGAGAATGGATGACTGAAATTGACTAGAAACAGACTGGTTTATTTTCAATATTCTAGTTGAAAAGACTTATAAATTAAGACAAATTAAGATGTTTAAAATGTTCACTTTTAACAATCTAATGTGTTCTAGAAGTGTACGATATCATGTTTGTTATTCTTGACACTGCCCTTTAAAAAAATGTGTTGGTGACCTTGTTTAGTACATCCAGGGCCTTTACTACCTATGTGAGCTACTACCCACGTGCTCCAATCCTGTATAGAGTACTTCTTACTCATGCAAGTAGTCCCTGTGACTCAGTGGGATTAATGGCACGAGTAACAGTTTGCACAATCAGGCATCTGGAAATAGTTTTTTTCCCCTCCGTCATAAGTCTTCAGTCTCCAAATCATCATGTTAAAGTCTGGAGGTGAGAAAAGGAAAGAGATGCTGAGTAATATTTTTGTGCTTGATTAAAGAAAAGAGATGTCTTAGACTTAGTTTGCTAATGTAACCATAGCTTTTCCATTCAGTATTCTTTAACCTAAATGTGTTAATGTACCACTCTGTTTCACTCCTTCTGTTCTTGTAAAATATTTTAATAGTGTAAAGGAAGTGAGAAAAAGTCTGGCATTCTTCCCAGTATATGTACTGCTACAGTATGGGATAAAAATCTTCAGCATTAAAGTTTTAAACTGCTCCCTAAGGCCTTGTCTACACTACAGGGAAAGATCGATCTAAGTTACGCAACTTCAGCTACATGAATAACGTGGCTGAAGTCAACGTACTTAGATCTACTTACCGCGGGGTTCACACTATGCTATGTCAATGGGAGACGCTCTCCTGTCGACTCCCCTTGTGCTTCTCATTCAGGTGGAGTACAGGAGTCGATGGGAGAGCAATCTGTGGTCGATTTAGTGGGTCTTCACAAGACCCGCTAAATCGACTGCCGCACGTCGATCCTCCGATAAGTGTAGACAAGCCCTTAGTCCCTATGGTTTACAACCCACATGCATGATTTCAGAATCTAAAGCAACTACCTAGATCTCTAGAAGCCATTGTCAAGCTTCAGCAGCTTTTCATTCTACCCACTAGTTTGTAAAACCAAATTCCTCTCAGGGACTTGCCACCCCACCAGTTTCAAGTCCCTGACTGCTGGTGTCTCAAAATGTTTAATTCTGCAGAATCCCAAGCCCTGTCAGTGGACAGTTGGTGATCCACAGGCTGTAGTTTGGAAATCCATGCACTAATGGGGGTTACACAATGAAGAGAGACTTGTAAATATGCTTTAATTCAAATTCTCAGTAGCCAGTAAAGACATTCAACTAGCCATTCACAGATTCCTAGAGCATAGCTCTGAGGCTTATACAAACACACACCCCTTTCTCTCTCAGCCCCTGTTGATCCAGTTTGCTGTCAGGTATCATGATTTTCATCAGAGCCAGTCAATATTACTCCTTAGTCATCCAACTCACTGAGTGACACAAGCAATGAATATGTAGCTTTTGCAGTATTCCTAGCCTGGATTACGAATCAGAGAGCAGGCACCTATTTTTGTGCTCAGATGAAAATGTATTTTGCTCTGTTGCAAGAGAGCTGATTGGATGGGGTGTTTGGTTTGTTTTTCATTTCTTAAAAGTTCAAAAGCAATTTATACAATTAATTTCTTGCAAACAACTTCCAGAGCCCCAATTGTGTAGCTTTAGGCTCTAACAAGCCTGGGCAGGGTGCTGGGGGAGCAGTTGTGGCATTAAAATTATTGTCTCTGGTGAACTGCTCAGAGTAATCTGTTGGCTTTTTTTAAGCTATTATGCAGTGCACGGCCCGCAAGAATGACTGGCCTTTGGATAAGATGTGTCTGACTGTAGATGTTACCAAAAAGGTCAGAGAAGATTATGGCCACCCACCTAGGGAAGGAGCATATATTTGTGGTCTTTATATGGAAGGTAAGATGTCTGTTTAAATTGCTCGATATCATCCGCCTCATAATGACTGATGTTTGTTTGAATTTTTCTACATGCCTCATGTATACACTCTGCTACTCTAAAGTGGATTACTTTCGCCACATGGAGTTAGATCTAAGTTCACTTGTGAGTTTGGGACTGATGATGGATTTAGTTAGTCCTTAGTTTGTTTAGACCAGGATTCATACATTCAGACATGGCCAGTGTCTCTACTTAACAAAGCATTAAACCTGACTGTATAACAACAGAGCAGCAGCTCCACCACATAGTTAAGGTTAAGAAACACTTCCTGTTTAAAAGACTCCAAGGCTCTTACTTGGATTGTCTTGAAATCAGTGCTTCAAGGGGGGTGCAGAGTAGCATTAACGGGGCAAATTTGGTGTCAAAGGGTTTCTGAGATATGCCTCTTCTAAAAATTAACTGTTTGCAAAATCACCTGGTACTTCTAACATAGGTTTGCCCTCAGGTGTGGGCAAAAAGATCAGTCACTCTTATCCTTCTGAAAATGATCTCAACCACCTGGAATTTCTCTCAGTAAATTCCCTTTGGGGGAGCAATATTGAAAAAGTTATCAGGGTAAAGTTTGAATCTTCAGGTTGGCATGAGCTAAACTGACCTGCCTAAAAGCATGAAATATGCACAGGCAGCAAGAACAGGGATCTTCTGAAATTAGGAGGTTTTCAGGCCGTTAGCCACAGTAACTGCGTGGTTTAATGTGTCATGCCTTGGTCATTGAACCTGCGCTGCACCTGTGCACTCCATGTTTGAACTCTACCTTAACAGCTTTCAGAGAACATGGGCTGTTCATGCTGGTTGAATGTGCATGTTGGTTGTACTTGCATTCTGCAGGGGCTCATTTTGGAAGTTTTTACTGAGAGCAAAACTTCTAGTTTAATAGATTTTTAAGTGCTGTAAAATCAACTTTCAGACCCTTTCACGTTAGAAATGTTGTCAAGGAATGAGCCTTGTTTAACAGACAATGATAGAAGATTGTATCAGGCAGTTATGGTAATGGAATCGTGTTTCCTGCACAATGGAACTGAGCATGATCAAAGGACAGCAAGTCATTGGGTCAAGGGGTTCCTGATACACATGAGCTGTTCATAACATTTTGAGGTTCTGATTTTTTGGTGCAGAGCTAGGGAATACTTTCCTAGGCTGCTTCTTGCAGTGGAGAAGGGGTTCCAGGATCACTGCCCCTGATGCTTCTAGGATGGAAGTGGGATCAAAGCATTTAGCAAAGGTTTCTGCTCTTCCCCCATAGTACGGAGAGCAGGCATACAATGCAGAAATGGGGGTGAGGAGCTGGGACTAGGCATGTTCAGTGCAGTTCATTAAGATGAATGAAGTAGTTCACATCTATCTGCAACATGGAAGGCTCAGAGAGATGTGGAAGAGCCCCTTCCTCATGCACCAGAGCCCAGATCTGGATTTCTGCATCTCTACATAGCAGCTGGTACATGCGTTCCTTATAGCCCCGCTAACGGGTGAGAGGGGCTTGAAGCTGCAGGTGTATCAATGCAGGGTGTGTTAGAACAGTGCAGGGAAGAATGAGGTGGAAAGAAGAGAGTTGTGTTGTGCAGTGAGGGATTCAGCTCTGTCCTCTCCTTACTCTATGCTAAACCCGTTACCCTGAGGATCCTGTGTATAGGCAGGAGGGGGAACTGTGGTGTGCTAGACAAGGAGATGATGCAGATGTAGTGAAATGACTAACATGCAGTCAGTATATTCTAGGGCACACGAGGATGCTGAGAAGTTAATCCAAAATGTTATCTTTATACGTTTTGGAATATTTAATAACAGTTAAGGTTTGCCTTGTGCCCTTTCAAAAATGTTAACTTCAGCTACACTCAATGTAACACAAACTTCTGAATCCCAGGAAATACAGAGTTATGATACATGCCATTCCAGCAGTATTACCTTAACCTGTGAGTGATGTCCCAACACACATACTATATGTTACAAGAGTAGAGCGGTTATTTAACTTTGCATTTGGCACTGGAATAGTGTCCACAATTCAATAAAGATATTGATAAATTGGAGAGGGTTCAAAGAAGAGCTATGAGAATGATTAAAAGATTAGAAAACGTGCCTGACAGTGCTGATTCAAGGTGCTCACTCTATTTAATAAAGAGACTTAAAGGGTGACTTGATCAGTCTATAAATATCTACATGGGGTATAAATATTTAATAATGGACTCTTCAGTCTAGCAGAGAAAGTTATAACATGATCCAATAAATGAAAGCTGAAGCTAGAGAAATTCAGAAAGGAAATAAGGTGTAAATTTGTAAACATCAAGATTGGCTTTAGGAATTGTTTTGGGCCAGTTCTGTGTTGTACAGGTCTAGACTAATCACAATAGTCCCTTCTGGCCTTGGAATCTGGGAACAGAGCAATGTAGGACAGCGTATTCAAACACCTTCTCTTTACTCAGGCAAAACTCTGGTTTACATCAGCTGTAGCAAACAGGTGTTACCTCCCCACTCCCTGGACTACACTCAAACACTAAGCCTAATCCATACAAGCTTGTTCCTACCCTCTCTTTCCCTTAAGTCTTAGAGACCCTGGTCATGTATTCCACCACAACTGACAACCTACAGAACTCAACACTTGGAAGGGTACAAAGCAGCACAGGGCAACTTTAACTTTGTGGTCATACACACTCAAGCCTACTGTAGCTCTTAGCTGCATGCAGATCTGAGAGATGCAAATATTTGTTTCCTATTAAACTATGTTCCTAAAAGGTCAGTACAAGATGAGCTTGCCTTTGTAAGTCTAATCATTGGTTTATCCTGTCTTGTAGCATGTCCAACATCAGTATGGCTTTCTACATCTATCAAAATAACACTCTCCTCAATTTCCTTATAAACCTTACATCAGGGGTCGTGAGCGGTCAGTCTCCACCCCAAACCCCACTTCACCTCCAGCATTTATAATAGTGTTGAATTCAGGAATGAGGGGGGTAGTTTGCACACACAGAAAGTAACAATACTTAGTGGGTTGTTTTTTTTAAGAGTGATGTAAATTTGAAATAGCTTCCTCCTCTTAGGGCCTAGTCCTGTGAGCTGCTGCATACCTTCAACTCCCAGTCAAGTTAATTGAGGGCTCTTGACAGCTTGCAGGATCTGGCCTATCAAGTGTGAACACCTGCCACAGCAGGTATTAGCTTGCTGAGCTTAACCCTAGTGTGCGGAATAGGGCTGACCTTCACTAGCTACATCATGGTAAAAACTTACCTGGGCCTTTTCTCCACTGAGACTTTACAGCCCACTGGAGTGAGTTGGCTTGCTGTAATCCCTTTGTAAGAACCCACCTTTTTCTTCTGTCAGCCTCTAACTCCTGTGCAAGTCCATGCCTTGTCTACACCACAACAGAAGAGCCAAGGTCAGCTGGCTTGGACTGCAGGGCTAATGTAGCCATTTGGGCTCAGGCTGGAGCTGGGGTTCTGAAGCCCTGAGAGAAAGGAAAGTTTTAGAGCCCAGGCTTCAGCCCAAGTGTCTACACTGCTGTGTTAAGCCCTGCAGCCTGAGCCCATGACCTGAGAGTCACAGCTGTGGGTTTTCTATGGTTGTACCCTGAGTTACTCCATTTAGATTAGTTGTAGAAGTATGTTGTATCACGTTTCCATAAGAATAGACCACAGTCATTTAATCTAGAAGGCAATGTTCTGGATGGAATGCTAATAGCTACGCTCAAGATAGAATTGTGTGATGAGATGCAGTGTGCGCAACTGCACCATGGCTCACAGATTACCTACAGTTTTGCCACGTCTGCTCTATCCTCAGGAAAGGTATCTACTACTAAGCAACTATTAAGTGCAGCATTGCAATGTACAAATGATTCAAGTTTCCATTTTGAGTGCCATTTGGAACGGTGTGTCTGTTTTTGATACAGGAGCACGATGGGACATCCAGTCAGGGCTCATAGCTGAAGCCCGGCTCAAGGATCTGACTCCAGCAATGCCAGTCATCTTTGTAAGAGCTATTCCAATTGATCGACAGGAAACCAAAAACATATATAAATGTCCAGTATATAAAACCAAAACCAGAGGGCCCACATGTGTTTGGACTTTCAATCTGAAGAGCAAGGAGAGGTCAGCTAAGTGGGTACTTGCAGGAGTAGCCTTACTCTTGGCTGTTTAACAGTGAGCCGACAGTCACATGTATTGTCACACAGCATGTAGTCAAAAGGAGATAAATGTTTTTCTCACAGTCAGCTGTTATGTACACTTTATCTTGCCCCATTGCACCCTACTGTGAAGAGTTATATGATGCTCTAATGAATGTTGTACAAATCCTCCACCTGTGTCTGTCTCTATAAACTAGATTTATACTTGTTAATCAACATTTTCCCTCACAGAGGCAGGTTAAACTCTATATTCATACTGAAACCACCCCACAAAATACTCCTCTATTGAAAATGCTTTATTATCTCTAAAACATCCAATATTTTACACAAATTCTGAGGCTGCAGTAATATGGGTTTTTACAAAGTGTTGTTTGAAAAGCCTTTAGCTAAGCAGACAGAGGAATTATTAAAAAAAACGTACTTAGCACTGTACAATTAAAAGGGTCAATATCACTCTGACCGCAGGTGCATCACTGCTGAACCAACTACCTTTTAAAAATAAACTAAACAAAATGTTTCCACAAGACACCCCTTGCACTTACAAATTCTCGTGGTTGAGGGGAAAAAGAGGAACAGATGGATGGTGAACTGAATTTCAGTAAAGTTTTCAGAAGGACTCCCTCCCATCTTTGCAGGGGCAAAACTTACTTTTGCCCACAAACTGAGGCATGCAGTTACTCGATTTGCTCATGCACAAAAAGGAAGGCTTTCGAAAACTTAGCTCTTTAGGTCAGGGAGTGGTAAAAGATGTGTAATAATACTTTTTTGGCCTAAGCAAACTATTAAGATCTCACCCTCTTCCCCCCACTCGTTAAATTTTTAGTGCTACACAATTCCCTTCACAGCCTTTGGAGTTAAGCACCTACTTGGTTCTGTAGCCCTACTGAAAATTAACCACTGAAGTTTTAAAAGTGCTGTTCTGCTCTGTATACAGGTGTCAATGCATAAAAGAACGTTCTGCATGTAAATTCCTTATACAAAGATTTCTCAGGAAATGTTTTAGTAAAGACCAATCAGTAAAAAAAAAAAATTCCAAAGCTATATTCTACAATTCTATCTTGTATAAACATCATTGTAGTAAAAAAAAAAAAAAAAACTTGTCTGCAGGTCAGGCAGCTGTGCTCAGCATCCTCAATTGTCTTCACTCAGTTGCTTTTGTAAACTAGAAAACAGGTAGAAAAATGTTATACTTTATGGGAATCTGATACTTTCAAAAGCATTAACTAAAGCTTTGATATCAGATGGTCACAGCTCCACAGAACCAGACAAAAAATTGAGTCAATTTAACAAGAAACAAATATTTAAGTCTAACTCTTATAATATGAAATATTGGTTCAGTTTCCAAATTGCCTTATTCATTTGCACAGTAAAGTTGATTGTCAAGATTCCACATGAGGTCAAGGGGAGTTTTGCCATCAATTTCTATGGGCCCAGACTGAAAGTCACAAGTACCAATTTAGATGTTTTAGCAAGTTTCAATATTTTGTGATGGACTTTGGTCTGGGTTAACGCCCCACAAAGTTATTTTTAAATGAAAACAACATTTTGAGAGCCTGATTAGAACTAAGGCAGCACATTTAAAAGTGTGGATTTCAATTCTAAAGCAGTTATGTAATTATCTTACCTTTCAAGATATTCTTTAACATTGTCATAACCATAAAATTTTGCCAAGTGGATGAGCATTCCTGTGGCACAGCGGCCATCACGCTTGCGACAGTAACTGCAGTTACAGACACCACGACAAGGAGGGCAAATCCAATCCTGAATTACAGACAAGGAGAGAAAGGTATAGGGGTAGAGTTATCTACAGAAGTATTAGATGCAAACCGGTCTTCTCCAACCCCATTACCCACCCAAAGCAGAAGAAAGTGCCACTTTTATGTAACAATAAAGGTATATTCATAAACAAATACTTTAGTGGATATTAATCTTTTGATTAAAAAAAGTTTGCAGTATTGAAGAAACAATGAATATCCATTCTTGGAATTTTTCAAAGCTCACACTCAACAAATTCTAGTAGTACTGATTTCCCTAGTGTTGTAACAGAATATAAAAAGCAGGACTCTTCTGTTCCAACACCCTAGGATCAGGTGATAAAAAACCTCCATTATTAAGATTCAGGGTAACTATAGCTGAGTCATGTTGAAAGGCTGGTCCAATTAGCAGCTCCAACCAGAATACAAAGAGAGGTGGAATGTCTCTGAGCCAGATAACAAGGCAGAGAAGGTCCTCAGGCAGGACCCCAAGGTTAAGATTTATGTTTAAGTTACCAGTGAAGCCAAATTCCAGGAAGGGGTGGGTTTGGACACTAACTCAGAGGCTGTATGAAAGAGCCAGATGTGACATTCAGTTAATCTCAAAGAAAAACATTTTAAAAATGATAATTTTTTAAAAAAGGACATTAAAAAACAGGGGCTCAGAGCAAGGAGAGGAGGTCTGCTACCTGCAACATGTTACTTCAGGAGCGTTAGACAAAAATGAAGATGGCCATTGCTCTGGGGGGCAGACCTAAGACCTTGTACAAAAATGTTGGGCTTTTTTGTTATTAGGCTCAGGGGTAACGCCTGCTCTGTCATGCTGGAAGGTGGGAACCAGGATAGTGTCTCAGAGGGGAGAGCAACAAAGATGCAAGCTTGGAGAGGAAACTTAGGCTGAGTTTTATTCTGTTAATTGTATGTGAATTGCCAAGGCAGCCAGACCCCATGAAAGCGGATGGATTTGGACATGACGGGTCTATGCACTCTGCTGAGAATAGGATAGGGGCTCAGGGAAAGAAAGGGGACCCAACCCTAAATTCTTGAGGTTCTTTCCTTCCCAATGTTTAAAGTTTAGAATCTGAAACAAGTAGCTTGCATTGCAGACCAGACCAGTGAAAGCATCAGGGAAGGAGGCAAAAAGCTAAACAAGAACTTGGGAGAATCAGGGCCCCGTTCATCTTCTAAGCCTCATGAGTTTTCTTTCCCCCACCTGAGAGCAACTAAGAGCAGGCCAAAAGCCCTGCTCTCTCATCCCTGCCTCAGCAAGATAAATATCAATCACAGCCACACTACTCAGGCTTTTATGTGGCAGAATGTTTCAATTTCATGTTATCCAAGAAATCCGTGACGATTGTGAAGCTAACAAAGCCATAATCATACTATCTTTTTAACCCAAAGAATTGGATACTTACTGGATCCAGAAGTGCCGATTTCACGTCTTCACCATATCGATTACGAAGACACGGTCCACAGAACTGTCCTCTCACACCCCCGCACCCTTGATTACGACAGATGGTCTTAGTATCAATTGTCTTCTGCCGACACTGGTGGCACGTACTACCCTAAAGTTGGAAAGGAGGAGGAGAGAGAGACGTAAAAATTTAGCATTTCACATCATGCTGAACTTCTTGACTCCAGGTGTTGGAATTCTCTAACACACCTCTCAGCTGGAGGTGGAAAACACTAAAATTTCTCCTTGGGAACCAGAGGCAACTAGATTAATAAAACATTAGGAAAAAACACAACTTCCACCACCATGATTATTTCTACAGTGCTCAAAAGTACGCTAGGTATTTTACAAAACAAAGAGATGTTTGTAAGCCTGTCCTGAAGGCTTAGGAATCTAATGTGCTACATGAGCCCTATGTTATATTTCTGGTTCCAATCCACCCATGGCAAATGCTAGGAACCCACAGAGTGACTCAGCAGTTCAATATCCACCATTCTAAAATTCCAGGGTATTAGATAATCTTCATGCAGTGATCCCTATGACAGCATCAAGCCCCAAAACAGAGGGGCTCATGTTCATTTTAAATCTGTGCACAGATAAGGTGGCAAAGTCAGTGTTTATAAGAGTAACTCTGCTTATGCAACAACATGCCACAGACATGTATTAATGTCCTTTTGAATAACCCTCTCTCTTCCAGGTTTCAGCACTACTCTCGCATGATAACACTTCAGAGTAATTTATGGCAAGGGAGACAGGGGAACACAAATGGGATGTGGAGCAATTTGCTTCTAGGTCGCTGGCTTATACTGCGCCCAGATCATTCATGGCTATGTCCACTTCCATCTAATAGCCCTTTGGTGGAAGTGAATTAGTGGTCTCAATATAGTTCCCACTCAACAGGTAACAGTAGTAGAACATGGCCACAACTGGCACCTGTTTGCAGACAGCAAGAGATGGCTAAGCATAGATATCTATCACAGTAGATAAACACAGCACTGTGGTCTCCAGGGCTCTTATTCTGGCACTTTTCAATGAGCATTAAATTCACTTCATGAAATGAAGTAGTTTCATCTTATGCCCCTCACTCTAAGCAATCAAAAGGAAAAAGCAGGCACCTACCAGGACTTTATCATAGATTTTATCTTTAACTGTAATTGCGATATTCTCCAAGTCCTCATCAGTAATATCTTCAACAGGACGGTAAGATGAGTATTTAGATGACCTCCTTCTTTTGCGCACTCCACAGTCACCCTACAAAACAAACTATCTCATCATCTTTTGTCTTATGATGGGTGATGTGCTTTTACCTTTAGATCAAATATGCTCCGACTACAAGAACAGAACATATAGCTAGGGTTTGTGGTCACCACCAACTCCCTATCCTTCCTACCAACCCAATCTTTATTGCTCTCACCAGCTCTAGCTCCTCCTCATTCCCCTACCCCTTCAAACACCCTCAAAATCTCTATCCTACCACCACATCTTTCTCTTCCTCTGAGAAAATCTGCCATCCTTCATACATCTGGTATCTTTCTCCAACGAACTCCTCCCCTTTTTTCCTCCAATGACAATCAACCATACTATCTATCCGCTTCCTCCTTCACAGAAAAAGATCACTACCATCCACCTTTTTATCTCTTTCCCCTCCATCTCCAGCACCCACTGAAACCTCCACAGCTACGCTCACAGCAGCCTCTCTTTCTCCCCTCCCTGACTCATCCTCAAGAAAGGTGGTGCCATGTCCAGCACCTTCCTCCTTATCCAGTTCACCCCTTCATTTTCTTGAGCGATGCTCCCCATGAGACTCTATGCTCCCTCTCCATGTAACTTATCTGCCAGCCACCGACTCCTCCCCAACCATCCTTCTCTTCATTTTGATACACCAAGCTCTCCTTCTGCTTCTCCTTCCATCCCCGTCCTCCAGAGGTTTCAACTTTCACACTGATGTCCCATCTGACCCCTTAGCCTTTGCTCTCATCTCGTTTGTCCTTCAACATCGTATCAGCTCTCCAAAATGGCTGCTCACTCAACTTCATCTTCCCTCAGCACTATTCCCTCTCTGATTTTCCAGTAACTGAGTTCCCTCTACAACCAGCACCTCTATTTCAACTTTGCCCACCTTTTCATATCATGATCTCCCAATCCATCAGTGTCTAGGACTACTCTGATTCTCTGAGCCCTCTCCTGATTTTCTCCTCCCTCTCTTGTTGATTAATAAAATTGACTCTACTTTCTCCTCTAACACTGATTCTTTTGCAACTCTCCCCAACAAATCTCAACCCTGGCTTACCCCCAACATCCTATTTCTGCATGCCTGATCTACTGAATGCATCGAGAGCATCATGGCCACATGGACATCCGCCTGAAAATTCATTCTCTCCTCATTCCCTTCTGCCACATCCCTCACCTATAAGTGTTAATTTTCCACCTCTGTCGTTGCCATTAATATTTATATTGTGATAGCGCACAAAAGGACTCAAGCAGGATTACAGTCCTATTGTGGTTCAACATGGCACACAGACGTAACAAGAGATAATCCTTACCACAGAAAGTTTACCATTTAATAGCAGACATGACCCATGAATATGACTGACAAAAGGAGGGATGGGGTAGGAGGACAAATGTAACAAAAATGTAAATCACATGGCTACAAAAATATTTTGTTCCTTATTTGCAAATTCTGACTTCTTTCTAAAGTTCTCCTCCATCCTCCTCTCTCTCCACACAGGTTCTTACCAATTCTTAAATTGAAGTTCAACAAGTTCAGCCTTGATTTCTGCTCCCTTCTAACACTCTCCCTACTCCTCTGCCGTCACCGAGAGTGAAACTGTTCACTTCTCCTCCCATTCCCTCCCACCTCCTTATCACCCCACTCCATAGCCTGCCTCCAACCTAGCACACTGTGGGCACTACTGGATTTCAAATACTAAATAATACAAATATTAATCTGATACACATTCAAACGGGATGGGTTACATACTGAAATAGCTTGGGTGACTAGGGAAGGGGGAGGCTCCAGGATCCTTTTTTCTCCTGCTTCTAATCCCAGCACCAAGGTTCTAAATGCTAGTTAGCTTTCTGCTGCATTTGTCCCCACTCTGTATGCTGGCCAGCTCAAAGTAGCATGAGTGACATCTCCAAAAGACAAAGGTTAGTAAACAAACTAAACTGGCAAATACCCCACTGAGTCTCTTCTTTATTAGGAGATTTTGTTGTCTGTAATTATGAAAGTGTTCTGCAAATTTAGCCGCAGACACAGTGAAGTTTTCCAAGGCAAATTTCTCTGGTGGACGAGCATTTCTGGTTGAGTTTGTACGACGCTCTATCTGGCCTTCAGAAAATGTTCTCCTCGGGGTTTTCTTCTGTTTCTAGAGGAGAAAAAAAAACATTTCTATTAGAATTGTCTCATCAGCCTCACTGTTGTGTGTTTGGGATGGGAAACTACCAGAGATTATATGGGCATGGGACTACCAGACCTATACCTCGAGATGCGGAACTTGCTGCAATAAATGTTACTTTAAAAAGAAATGAAAAAGTAAGCATATACCTACAAGAGGGGAACATTGCCATAAGGATAGGGGCATTCCAACAGTCTATCCCTAAGGTTCTTTCCAGAATAAAAATACTGAATACATATTACTAAATAAATCTCTGGATTCCAAAGTAGGTTTAATACATCACAATAAATACTTGAAGTGCAGCCAACAAGGAGCCAGCCTTTCACATATTTTATAATTTGGGTCACAAATGACTTAATTATCAGGGCAACATTTTACAAGGACTTCCCAAAGTCAGGAACATGGGTGTGCAACCCTCCTGGAGTATGCGTGGACTTGGAATCCTTGGTAAGTTAACATTAGCCCACAGTAATCACAGAGAATTAGGGATTTCTATGCTGGTAGCCAAAAAAGAGATGCTCCAGAGGTAGAACACAGAAACATCCTGCTATTATGCAGGACTGAGCTTTCCCATCACAGCTCTAATGGAAACACGGACTTTTAACAGAAAGGAAAATTAGCAAAAAACAGACCGGATCTGAAAACAAACAGTAGTTTCTTCACTCTCTTTAGCTTTCCAGCTACAAGATCCTATTTGCCGTCCAACCATCATTCTCAAATATATACGTTTGTCTAGTGTCTCATGAGCATCTCTGGGTCTAAGTTAATGGGGCAGTGCCTAATTTTAGGTCTGTTTTTTTGAATATACATTGCATAATTTGAGCTGTTTCTTTACCTATATATCTTGGTAGCCTAGCCCTGCCTTTTTACATAATATATAACTAATATCAAGTCAATACAAATAAAATTACAAAAAAAAAAAAAAAGATAAAAATATTCATCAGAAGACACACATTTCATTCGTTCAGCAACAATATATATTATATTTAACCAAATACTGAAACTTACAGAAGGAGTTGAGGTGGCTGTTTTCACTGGAAACAGTTCAGGTATAGAATTCAGTTCCGCTAACAACTGGGCAAGCTGAAATTAATAAAAATACCCTATTGAAGTCTCACTGCAAACTTGCAAATATTTAACCTACTCAGTCCTTAGCATGCTCTGTTTTCACACACATTCTGAGTTATTTCAAATACATTAAATCCCAGTGTAAGTAACCACTCTTTAAAACACTTCATTTAAACCTCTACCCCTAAATGTTCAAAGCTCTACAGCAGGTTTTAGCACCATGACTCCCATTGATTTATACTGAAGTCGTGCAGCTAAAATCACATCCAACGCTGTCAAATGTGGCTCTAAAGAAGTGTGTTATACCGAGGTTACAGTATCCATGACCAATAATGACTGAAATGTGCAGTTAACATGGGAAAGCTAATCCCTTGACAACAAGAGTGGACGTAACTGCATCAGGGGGATTACAAGAGGTTTCTTGTGGGCTATCTTGGCACATACTTTCCTAATACAAAATTGCGGACTTAGGCTATGTACACACTACAGCTTATTTCGGTATAAGTTATGTCACCCAGGGGTATAAATAAACCAGACCCCTCAGCGATGTAAATTACACCGACCTAAGCGCCAATGTCGACAGTGCTATGGCGGCAGGAGAGCTCCTCCCACTGATATAATTACACCAGCAAGCGGCGGTAGCTAAGTCAATGGGAGAACTTTTTCCCGTTGGCGCAGAGCGGCTGCAAGCTCTGTTGTGTAGCCATAGACTCAGTGACTTTTGTTGGCTGGTCAGAATTTTCACCTAGTCATTCTTTATCAGAACCCAGTGAAAACAGTCAGAAGCTTCCCTTATCCAATACCCCAGCATGAGCTCTCTATTAGTGAGGCCACACTGCCTCATTCCACACAGCAGATTGGAGCTGGCCTATAGTAATCAGGCTTTGTGTGTATATGAGTATAAACACACCCCTTTGCAAAACAATGTACTAAAAGACTCCTGTTGGTCAGCTCCCCCCGCACGGCAAGTGTGATGTCACCAGCACGGTGCACCCTAAGCAAAGCGGCAGTAATACTCTGTTGTACTTGTACTATACGAGAGACCCTGGACCTGGGCCTCTCTTGTCTACATCACCTTGGCTGGCCATTTTGAAATACTATTGACTTACTCTGAAGGGACTCACATTCTGGGCTTCAACAGCTGCTGGCTTTAGGGAGCTTCATAAGAGGGGAAGACCTTAAACGGGGAAAATGGTGGCGATTCTTGACTACCAAACATCTGAGACAACCATGGCAGAACCGCATGTGGCATGAAGAGTGCATGACATTTCTCAGTAATGACCTAATATGCTTTTAATTATCTAACAACTGTCACATTTAACACCCTCATTAGTGATCTGGACAAGAACAAAGATGATGTTAATGAAATTCACACAGATACTGGACTGGGAGTAGCTGTAAATACCAGTAAGGACAGCACAATTATACAGAGGAATCTAGATAGATTAGAAACAAGAGTAAGGCCTTGTCTACATTTACCCGGGGTTCGATGCGCAGCAATCGATGCATCGGTGGTTGATTTAGCAGGTCTAGTAAAGATCCGATAAATCCATCGGAGATCACTCTCCTGTTAACTCCTGTACTCCACCTGAATGAGAAGCGCAAAGGGAGTCGACGGGAGAGCGTCTCTAGTCGACATCACGTAGTGTGGACCCCGTGGTAAGTAGATTTAAGTACGTCGACTTCAGCTATGTTATTTACGTAGCTGAAGTTGCATAAATTAGATCGATCTCCCCCCATAGTGTAGACAAGGCTTAAGAAACTATAAAATGAGCTTTTACTTGGAAAGATACAAGCCAGTAGCCCTGGGGGAAAATAATCAAATATTCATGCCCAATGGGAAGCAGAAACATGAGAAGCAGTAAAGCTGAAAGGGCAACAGGAAACCCAAATGAGGTATGGGTTTGTATCACAATATCGCAGCAGAAAAGGCCAATGGGACTTTGGACTGCATACCCAAAGGCATCATGACAAAGAGCAGGAAGGTAATAGTCCCCCTCACACACAATACATTAGTATAAGAGGAAAGTTTTAACTCTAAACTACACTTCTCAAACAAGTGAGCATACACTTAGAGATGCAAAAGTCTTGATTGCTTTATCTTATTTTTCCATTTAGTAAACTGCAATAGGTTTCTCAGCCAATGTAGTAAATTAGCAACTCTGTTGTATAATGACCCAATAGATCATTTAAAGTTAATGGATGGCAATGCTTTTTGATAGGATCTGGTTATAAGGTGTGTCTTCACTAGAGTTAACCTGGACCCTTACTCAGTTGTTGCCCCCTAATCCTGCTCCCATCCATGCATAAAAGCCTCTGCCCTGAGTTTTGTGGTACTTTCAACCCAAGCTAGCCGGAAAGGCTCAGGGTATATAGGCTAGAACTCAGGTGAGGATTTCACTCAGGCAGGTAACCCACACACTTTGTAGTAAGGACACAAACTAAACCCAGGACAGACAAGTACTCCCACAATTCACTGGGAGTGTCTCAGTTTACTGTAGCACAAAGAACCATGGGATATCCTCCCAGAAGGCCTAGTGACACACATACAAAAGAGTGCAGCACCAGTGTGGACATAGTAACTCAAGTGTGGCTTTGCAGTGTGGCTGCTCACAACCAGGCAGAGCTAACCTGAGTGCTCAGACTTGGATGCCAATCACCCAGTAAACTCTGTAGCGAAGACATGCCCTTAATGAGTACTGGCTTTTGTCTGCTTTGTCTTACCATGGCTTTATTTTCTTTGATGTTTATGGCTCTTTTAAGCAGAGCACTGGAGCTTTCTTCACGCGTCTCTTTGACATCCTCCTCAGACTCTGAGGCAGACCCCTCTAGTTTCTTCCATCGCTTGCTGCTTTTCTCTCTTGTGAGAGTTTTAGGGGGTTTATTGTCTTGCAAGTGTAGCTTGGAAAAAGTTGGTTCAGACACCTTCTTCTTGGCAGACTTTCTTGTGGGGAACTGAAATGCCACACGAAGGCCAAAGCTTCTTCTCTTGGGGGAAGCCTTCTCTTCTTCCTCCTCCTCCTCACTACCCAGTAAAGATAAATTATTGTTCTCTCCATCACTCAAATCTGACTCCACTGGCTGAAAGCAGAGATAATTAATATGTTATACTGACAGCTGTCACATGGGAACAGGCCACTTTTTATCCTCATTATTAGCATAGACTATTACTAAGTATCAGAATCTGAAAAACTGGAAACTTCATCTTGTGTTTAGCTAAACCAACAATTAAAAAAAAAAACTGTTCACAGTGGGTGCAATTCTGCCCTTTGCAGAGACCAGTGCAATGCCCATTAATTATGTAAGGATGTGGGACTTAAGTAACACATAGATTTTGTGCTGGACCTCTGCACAAGACTGAATTTCATCCGCTGTGAACAGTAACCAATCCTCCTTCCCTTAAGCAGATGGTACTTCATCACATGCACTAGTAGATATTTTCCATCTCTGGCTTTTATGATACATTAATAAAAGATTAAATATTAAGGAAAATTTGTAACACAACATTTATCTTCAGCACAAACATTTGACATTGTTAAATAACAAAATAAATTTCAACCAGCTGTATGAAAACAAGAGGATTACACAAAGAAAGAAGAAGGGGGCGGGAGGAGTCTGTATTGTATGTCTGAACACAATGAAAATGCTAGCTTTACCGTCATTCCATTCGCATTGTTTACATCCAGGTCACTTGGAGCAAAGCCTTCAAACACTTCACTTTCTGAATCAGTGTCTTCAGTGAAAATTCTCCTCAGTTCCTCAGTCAGGTACTTGGATTGAAATCGAACATCCTGTTGAGCAAGCATACGAAAATCACAACAGTCGGACACAGTTTGCCATACAAAGAGCATTCATGTAACTTTTCCAATCCAAATCAGGAAATGCTTAATGTTAAGGAGTTACTGAGCAGATGGTAGGTTCCTGTGAAAATGTTAAATGCAAAACTTGTCACAAGAAAAAGACACACTGGATTTCAGCCCTATCAGTTATTTCAAATGAACATAGATACTCTCCAGTTCTGCTATCTTTTTAAAAGATGACCTGTAGAGGATTTTTTTTAATTGAGTTTGTGTCTTTTTTGCTTCATTATGGTGCATAAAGCAGACCTGAGAAGGATTTGCTTTTTAAAAAAAAAAATTATAGATTTTTTTTTTTAAAACCTCAGAAATATCAACTCTGGTCTTCTCTGGGTTCGTTGGTGTTGCAGGGTCTCAGAAGATGTATATTGTTACCTTTCACACTTTGGTGGAAGAGGGAGCTTAATCAGCAAAGGTTCCCTCTCTCCAAAAAGTCAGTTCATCACCGAAGTTAATTAAGTGAAAACAAAATTGAAAAGTTTTAAACAAACTAACTAAAAAATCCCTTTTGCTCAACTTCCACTTTCTTTGCTCTTGCAGTATCATTTTAACAACTCTCCAGTCATCACAGGGTTTTCCAAGCTAGACAGAAAGCAAATTTCTAATGTTAAAAACTAATGGAAAGAAAAATATTTTCCACAAATAAGTAAATAAATAAATAAAAGATCCCCCAAACACCTTTCGGGTCTTGCTTGCATATCATCTACTTAAAGGGCTGAAGCCCATTTTTCCCCTTTGCACACCATCTTTACACACAATGGGTTTACTATACATATAACAAAAAAGCAACAATATACGTCCCATGATGAGGAAGGAAGCTTTTAAAAGAAACAATATAGAAAAGCTTCAGAGCATCTGTCAATGTGTCATTATTGCGATCTTGAAAAACAGGACTAGCTCAGGGCAGGGGATGTACACACAATCACACCGCACCTGCCTTGAAACACAGCATCCTTCACTTGAGACAGTTTACTTCCCCAGTTTTCCTTGGATGTTTTTAACTCCCACACAAGATACAGAAATGACCTCTCATACAACTGCACTTGGCTAAATATCTTTATTCTCTCCTTCAATTCCCTCCCATCCCCGACGTTAATTATACACTTCTTTATGTTGAGATAATATCTGGTGAAAAATAGATATAATAGATGAGTGGAAAAACTTGCAGGGGAATAGAGGAAAAATCATTGCATATACTGTTTCTTTACACTTAAAACATCTCCTACAAATTATTATGGGTAATTGGAGTGAGTTTTCTCTGAGCAAAATTACTTTGTTCTTTTGTTGATAGCTGCAGTGCAGCTACTTGAAAAAGGAGCAAACACAAAAGGGAAGTAACTTTAAGGGAAATTGTATTTCTCTTTGAGAAGAACTGAAGTTTGTGTTCACTCTGTACTTACATAAAACTTTGCAGCGCTGGCTAGAAAGACTGTCAGTTTGTTAGCTCTGTACAGTGACTGAAAAATAGGGAATGAGGACCAATGATGTGCAAGAACAGTAAAGTGTGGCATTTCCTATACAGAGGTGTCCTTAATAATTAACATCACTACTGAAACCTTTGTCCAAGCATTAGTCATCTGTAGTAATTTTACTACATAGGAAGAAAACAAGCAAGGAGAAACTAGTGCAACTAGGCTATGTCTACACTACAAGTGCTACAGCAGCAGACCTGCAGCAGTGCAGTTACACCGCAGTAGTGCTGTAACATAGGTGCTTTCTATGTTGGCAGAAGGGATTTTCCATCTATGTAGTTAAAACTCCTCTTCAAGAGGTGGTAGCTAGGTTAATAGACGAATTCTTCCATGGACCTAGTTGCACCTATACTGGGGGTTAGGTTGCCCAACTACGGTGCTCCAGGAGTGAAATATTTCACAGCCCTGCGCAACGTAGCTAGGGTTTAAGCTAATGTTTAAGTGACACAAAGGAAGAGATTACAGGAGAGACTTTCAGGAAACTCTACAAGGGAAGAGACATGCAAAACTCTATACTGATAATAGCATTTGTGTATCTAACTCCCTGTGAACTACTAAGGCACAAATATGACCCTATTTATATTGACCAACCCAACTTCTTTGCCCTTTCCTGCCTAATTCCACCCTGCAGAGCTTTTCTTCCCTTCCCACCCTTTTGCTCTTTCATTATAGGATAATTCTTCCCTAGGTAAATCTCAAATTTACCTCTCATACATAACTTCCCTGTACTGTTGCTTCTTCCCCTTCAATATAATTAAAATCTGCTCTTTCATAATTAACATCACTACTGAAACCTTTGTCCAAGCATTAGTCATCTTTTTGATTACTCTGTCTCTTTTCCTCACATCTTCCACCTGCAGTCTATCCAAAATACCACAAAAGCCAACTTCTTCCTTCCAGTGTGCTATGCCACCCCCTTTCTTGAATCTCTTCGCTAGCTTTTTCCCTTATCATTAAAAAACAGATGTAAGTTCATCACTGTCAAGCGCAGTAAACTTCGCTCTGTTTCTCTTCTTTGCTCCCTGCTCTCTTCCCAGTGTCCTTCTCCTCACACTTTCCACCTCCAGTACTTCCAACTGCCAACTCAAAAAGTGAGTGTGACGTTGCACTCTATGATTTTATGAAAATATGCTAATGAGTTTGAATATAATGTAACTGAAATATGCTTCATGCAAAAGGTCTCTTGTAAGGTATCATTACAAAGCTTATAATCTACTGAGTGTGGTCATCCTATTTGTATAAATGTATCACTCTTGTATCTGAAACCAGAAATATGAAATATAACTCTGAGGGCCTATTGTAATTATGCAAAGTAGGGGCCATTAATGGTAGTTTGGAATCTTGATGGCTCCCATCAACCAGGACAATGACTGAGGATGGCTCTGTTTTACCTGTAAATCTTCCTGTATACTTGTGTGCTGGCAAGTGAGTAATGAAGTCTTACAGTGACATGTGATCATGTCACCTGAACTGGAATCCATCTTTAACCTGGTGCTTTTCCATTGAGAAGGAGAGGGTGGGAACCCAGAGAGAGACGAAGGATTGCCGCCTTATGCAAAAGATATATAAATGGGTGGAACAGAACAAATGAGGCAGCCATCATGAGAAATCCCCTAGCTACGACCTGAGCTGGAACAAGGGCTGTACCAGGGGAAAGGACTGTGCCCAGACTAGGAAGGCATCCAGTCTGTGAAAAAAAACTTATTGAAACATCTCTCAGGCTGAGATTTTATCTGTACTCAGCTTTATTACTGTATTAGACTTAGATTCGCGTGTTTTATTTTATTTTACTTGGTAATTCACTTTGTTCTGTCTGTTACTACTTGGAACCACTTAAATCCTACTTTCTGTATTTAATAAAATCACTTTTTAAATATTAATTAACCCAGAGTATGTATTAATACCGGGGGGGGGGCGGAAGGGGGGCAAACAGCTGTGCATCTCTCTCTATCGGTCTGTATAAGCTTTATACAAGGTAAAATGGATTTATTTGGGGTTTAGACCCCATTGGGAGTTGGGCATCTGAGTGCTAAAGACAGGAACACTTCTGTAAACTGCTTTCGGGTTAAGTCTGCAGCTTTGGGGCATGTGGTTTAGACCCTGGGTCTGTGTTGGAGTAGACTGGTGTATCTGGCTCAACAAGACAGGGTGCTGGAGTCCTAAGCTGTCAGGGCAGGAAAGCAGGAGCAGAAGTAGTCTTGGCACATCAGGTGGCAGTTCCCAAGGGGGTTTCTGTGATCCAACCTGTCATAGTGAGGTTACAATGGAATCCCACTTCAGTACTGCAGACGTGCAACTGATTTATAACGACACATTTTACTGAGCTGTAACGCATTCTCCAGCGTAGGCTATCACTGAATGACCATTATTCTTGCCTACAAGAATAATGCTATACATGCTATGTGGGCAAGTTACGAATACCAAACTCACTCTATGCTCTCCTCCTAATGCAGAAAGGAGAATGGATTTCATTCATATAAGACCCTTTTTAAAAGATCATTACAAATTAAAATAAATTAAAGGTGAGTAGTTTTTTTGTTTCTAATAAAAGGATTATAGATTTCCACTTCTGCTAAGAGTTAAGGTCAGCGCTGCCCTGAAACAAATTCAAAGAAGTTTTACTCTTCCAAACCAATACACTAGGGTTTATGATAAAATGTTCCTACCTTTTTTGCTGACTCCAATGAATCAAAACTATCAGAGCTGTCTTCTGATGACAAGGTTTGCATGGGAGCATCATCTCGAAAACCAAGAAAATCCTCGTCATCGCTGGGAGAATTAAAAATGTCAGCCACTTCCTTGGGTATCTGTTTTCAATTCAAAATGAGATAGAAGATAAAGTCACTCATTGCAATAATAATCTTCTAAAAGCTCTAATGGGAATAGCAGCCTCTTGTTCATTTGTCACTCTCTTATTCACATACAAATATACATTATATAGAAGCAGAACTGTATCTCAATAAGCCAAACTCCACAGGATGCTGTGCAGACTGCTTTAATGTGTAAATACAGGCCCCAATCCTACCGACATTTCTGCATGTGCTTACCTTCACTCAATGGGACAGCTCATGGGAGTAAAGATAAGCACAATACATAAAAGTGTCTGCAGGATTGAGGCTACAGATTTTAATCACAGAAATATGCCATATTGATCTTTAGAGCAAGGTTTAAGTAATATCTTCAAACTCACTACCACCTGCAATCTAATGACAGCAAACTGTTCAAAAATGAGTACTGTCACTGATTTCAGGCATTTCAGAAAGGTCTGTCTGTGCAAAGAGACTTCAATTGTTGGGTTTTATCCTTTTTGTAACGATATTTATAGTTATAATAAACAACTGTTTGCAATGTTTTTAAAAATAAAAATGTGTGGTGATGAGTATCAGATGCATAAGGCTTATTTTGGGCCATTCAATAAGACAAACCAAACGCATGCTGCCCAGAGCTTTGTCAGCTAGGAACCCATGAGTTAATCAGTTGGGAAGCTCTGGACAAAGACATCTTCCAGGTCTTCTTAAAATGACCAGGTTTGTGCTTAAACATACTTTCACACAAGGAGCAAATTCCAGGGGCGCAGCCCAAAGGCTAAGAAAGTTCTGCCACCAGCACCCAGAGCTTCACTTTTGTGACATTACATTCTAACATTCTGGATAAGCCTAACTAACGGTGGCAGGTCAGAGATGGCAAAGGAGGTCTTAAGGCAGCTCTCAAGCCTATACCATTTAGAGCTTTTGCATATTGCCTGACTGAATGAATATGCCCAACTGTACAAACTGGGATAGAAGGTGCTCTGCATTGTGCTTACCCTAGTGCTTCAGAATACAAATTTATACACTGATTCAAGCTTAGCATTACTTGAATGACAGAATGCTTTAGGAAAGATATGTTCAGCTAAACAGTGTCTACTCAAGTGCCCAAACTGCTCACCAGTGACCAGGTAAGTACATCCTCAGAGCAATGTGTACACTTCAGGCAAACTTCTCTTATTCATTGTATGGATCTATCTTGCATATTCTGAACTGGTTCCCCACATGCAAGTTCCAGTGAAATTGATGAAAGCACAAGAATGCAAGAGAGAGATCCAGAGCTGTTTGATGGGAAGGATGTGATCTTCAAACAGAGTTCACAAGGTTTTATGTTACAAGAGAATGCTCCCTATGTGAACTCAGATAGCCACATGGCATTCTGCATATCTCCATTAGCAGACAAAAATAAGAAGTTTCTCAATAACCCAAAATGATACAGATTTTCTCAATCTTTCATCTTTGCCAAGAGCAAAGTTTTTCCAAATGGTAATTGCCATTTTCCAAACATTGGGGGTGGGAAGAATCAATCACGTTACTGGCCAACTTCCACTTGGCAAGTGTGTAATAATACAAGAACATCTACGTGCCTAATTTTAATCTCATATTGTTTTTTTGCCAGCAAAACTCCACAGATGTAAATAGATTCAGTCCTGACTTACACTGGTTTAAGCAAGATCAGAATCAGTCACTAAACAACTGGCCCAAGCTAGCAGACAGAAAGCAGCTCAATCACTTCAGCTAATTCACTAATGCACTTCAGCTGGAGCTGCACTAGCCATACTAGAGTTCTGGAATTCTCCCCAATCCCCAAATATGGGCAGCCAGAATCCCACTCCTTTGCTGTGGAGAAATTTCATTCTTCACTCAACAGAGAAGGGTTAAAAATGGAGCATTATACATTTTAATGACTTAATGGAAAAACATACAAGGAGCTGTGAGCCTTGTTGCTATGAATAAATTGCTTCCAGGAACAACTGCATTAGTTCTTGTGCTATTGTACAGCTGAGCTAGCCACTGCTGCGATTACTGTATGCCTAACTAATTTCTTCTTCTTCGTCTATTACTTCTGCATCTGCACCAGAGGAGCCATTATGGGGGTGTAATTACCGATTATGAACAAAGGGAAAAAAACATACTTTCCCAGTAGAGGACCTTTTTTTTGATCTCTATGCATTCTCAGATACTGAGGGGCTCTGATTAAAGTAACTTGCTGCAGAACTTCAAAAGAGACTTTTAGTTTGTGACCCCCTCCCTTTGATTTTCAAGAGTCTCATTAAAATGTTCAGGAGTCCCCATTCCGGCTAAATGGTTTAATTTAATAGAAGCAAAGAAGGCATAATTTATATAAGGTGGACATAGTCAATGAGTCTGCATAGGACACCCTGCTAGTGCATCATAAAAGTTATGTTCCTGGCACCAAGAGCTGTCATTTTCCTGTCCATCTCCTTTAAGAGATTCTGTTCAGTTCATCAGCGATTTACTAACTATTCTGCAGTCTACACACAGTGCATAACTGTTTTTTTTTAAACTCTATGCTCCAACTGTATCAAAAATCCAAAGTGAAAACAAAAAGAAAATATCACAATTTCTAAAGGGAGAGCAGATGATTTGGGGCTGGGAAAGGGAAGAGATGGAAACAGTGGATTGGTGAACTTGATGAAATTGAAGATTATTTTAAACTTTGCTAGTTTTTAAGTAAAAATTTTAAATGCATCAACTGCTGGTTCTCCCCCTTTTATGAAAATACTCTGTGCAACACAGCTGTCTCAGGCCTGGTCTACACTAACACCCCAATTCGATCTAAGGTACGCAACTTCAGCTACGTGAATAACGTAGCTGAAGTCGACATACCTTAGTTCGAATTTACCGCGGTTCAGACGCGGTCCACACACGGCAGGCAGGCTCCCCCGTCGACTCCGCGGTACTCCTCTCGCTGACGTGGAGTACCGCAGTCGACGGCGAGCACTTCCTGGTTCGAATTATCGCGTCCACACCAGACGCGATAAATCGAACCCGGAAGTTCGATTGCCAGCCGTCGAACTACCGCGGTAGTGTAGACAAGCCCTCAGTCTCAATGTCCCTGCTCCCTGCTCAGAGTTGAAAAGCATGAGCAACGCAAGACTAGAGTCAAACAGCTCTTAAAGCATGAGGGTTTTGGAGAAATGGACAGATCTGTAGGGCATGTGCTGGTCTCAGGCTGCACAAGCATGTTTTTTTTTTTTTTTAAAGCTGTAAATGTAAGTTATAAGAAAAATAAATACATTCACTGAAGAAAAAAAAAAGACTTTTTAAGCACCATACAAAGGCCGTGTTCAGCAATTTTATAAACGTCACAACATTCTGGATCGGGTGCATCAAGCACTACATACACAGCTCTGGTGCTGCAGGCACAAAATGCACAGACTAATAAACATCTTTGTACATTTCTCATCATTTAGCTTATTTATTTCCAATAGTCCTAGAACTCACATAGCAGGCCAAATTTATTCCTGATGTAACACAGCACTGATAGCAACAGAGCTACACCAAAGATGAATCTGTGCCAATGTCTTTTGTATGGTGTGTCACTCTCTATTAGTTGTGAAAAATTTTGACAGCCATGCACTTCATTCTCTTGTTAAGGATCAATCAAAATGCATTCAAGCAGCTAAATAGTTGTTACAATGTTAGATCCTATTCTTTTAATTCTGGCAAACAAAACATAAAGACAGCAAAAACATGTTTGCCCTAAACACATTTAAAAAAATTGAGCGAGAACTGCCTACTCAATGTACTTGCAGGATAGAAGCACCTCACAGAGTTTCTAACTTTTCACACTGGAATGCTGTATAAAAAAAAACAACAGAGGGAGGAAAGGGAAATAACACTCCAAATATGCTCAAGGAGAATTTATACTGAATATTCCAACATAAAACACGTCAGTTAAAGCGAAATTAAATTTGCAGGGACATAGCAGAGATCTGAGCAAATATCTTTCAAGAGCATTAGAGTGACACAAAAAACAAATGCTGAACACCCAGGAAAAGCTTATAACAAACCAAAGCCTTTGAAATGGTGGACTTTCACAGGTAATATAGCACATTTTGGCTTGGAACACGAACAGTAGCCTAAATCTAATCCAAACCTGAACTTCACTTCCTCAGCCCATCTCCATTCATAGTACATCTTAAAATGCTTATTTATATTGCAGGAGCATCTAAAATGTCCCAAGTGCTTTCCAAATTAAGGTAAAAAATAGTCCCTGCCCCAAAGAGCATACAATCCAAACATTTCCAGAATAACCACACTTACTGAGCTGTAAATATACCTGGCCTTTGGTCTGATGCCTGAAAAGCATCCCAAGACACACAGGTACCTAATGCTTTGCGAGGTCTCAGTTTCCTCATCTCTAAATTTGAGATAATGAAGTATCTTATCTACCTTTTTTTAAGAATGTTGATATCTTTGTACAAGAGTCACTCTAAGTGCACTCATATTAGATACCAGATATAGACAGTGAAATTGATGGTGTTGCATTGGTGTAATTCAGGGAATCTGACTTAATTGATTATGAAAATTGACAATTCTGCTCCCATTGTAACCAAAGGCAGAGAAGATACACACACAAAAACTAGCTTAAAACAGATGTTACTATTTCAACACAATAAGAAAATACAAAGTTTAAGTGACATCTTGGTATTCAATATGTGATTGATGGAGAATGTGTATAATATTTTCTCTCTCTACAAGTCAAAACAAGATTTCCCTTACTGCCAGCAGTGCAAATTCCATCTGAATTGTTAGAGAGAAAAATCACCAGGTGGTGTGATTTCTGTTTTAGACGTCAGAAGCAGCAGTAAGATTCTGGAATCAGAATTTAGCAGGCAGCTTTGTTGATGCAAAGGGCAGAACAGAATACAGTTCACTGTTCTGCAACCCTGTGGTTTTGCCAGGCTAGGAGGAATAGAGACTATTTAAAGGGGCACCCACAATGTATGTTTGTTGATATCTGAACTCCAGTGGATACAAATTCTGAAAGATAATAAACATTTCCACTGCACTATCAACTATTGCCATTATATGCACAAGTTACCCTACAACACTTTTCAACCAATCATTATCATCTCCATTACTATCACCATTCCCACTGTTCGCATCCTTTTCAACAACAAACAAAAGTAATATATAAGATGACTATGGTGTAACTGAATGAAAGTTAATTTTCTCTATTTTTGCAGTTTGTTTATATTGTGAATAGTGTTGCTGTGGTCATGTTAGCTTCAGGATATGAGAGAGACAAGGTAGGTGAGGTAATATCTTTTACTGGACCAACTGCTTTTGCACCTTCCACCAAGTTTTTGAGCTACGCAGAGCTCTTCTTCATGACCTTATTCCACCAACAGAAGTTGATCCAATAAAAAATATTACCTCACCTACCTTATCTCTCTTACAGTGTGAACAGTCAATTTCCCTGTTTACACTGTACAGTCACTAGGTCTCCCCCTGTTATTTGCATTGGTCTTTCACTCAACAGGAATTAAAAACAAAAAACAGAAAAATATACTTATAAAGCCACAAAAACTGGATGGGAGACTAGAGAGCTGAAACCTGAAACAACTTTTAACTCATTTCTTTAAACATAATGTCCCTTTAACTAAACAGATACAACTGGAAAGACACATGGGACTGAAGACTGCTAATGTTAGGTCTTGTCTACGCACATGGTTCAACTAAACCATTAATTAAACCTCAGCAAACTTGTGTATGAACACTCCTATTTCAGTTTAAGAATTAAGCTAAAATGAAATTAGCCAAAATTGCTTCTTAATCAACTTTAGTTAAACCAAAATAAGCTTGGTTTAGACCAAAATGTGTATCCACACATCCTTTTGCACCAATTTAACTAAATCAGGTTAAAGTCACACTTTAAATTGGTGCAGCTGTGCATGTAGACAAGTCCTTATTTGCAACAACCCTATGCACATCAACAGGCCTAACTGCATGAGCAAAGCCAGCAGAATTTGACCCATTCTGAGCAGAAGCTGCATCAAAAACAGATTTTCACAGAGTAACTTCTGAGCACAGACCTACTTCAAGGCTTACGATAGCTATTTGTATTCCAGTAACACACAGAGCCCCAGTCAGGATCATAGCCCCATTGGGCTAGGTACTGAACAAAACTATAGCAAGAGAATTCCTTGCCATGTACTATTTACATTCCAAGGCTTGCTCCTACAATCAGATCCATAAAGATGAATACGATTGTAGAATCAGGACCTAATTTAAGACATACTGTAATAACAAGTGGCAATAAAAAACATGGAAGGAAGATGGGAAAGAGAAGGAGAGTGACAATGCTAGGAATCACATGATTACACACGTTCACATTAGCTATGTAAACAAGTAGATAAATTAGTTTAATATATATATAGATATAGATATCGATATCAGAAGGAAGATATCAGAAGTCCTTGACCATTTACCAACCTATCATCTGTTCACAGTTTCTCTTCGGAAGCATAAGTTGGCTGTATTGAAGGGGCTTTATGAAATAGTTTGGGGATGGAGTATTCCAGGCACAAGAAGTGTCATGGAAGAATGCATGAAAGTGCTTTGGGAGAAGTGGAGAAAAAGCAGGTATACCTGAGAGATCACACAACATTAAGACTTTTGGAATACTTAAATACCACCCGAGAGGAAGATAGGTTATCCCCACCGTGGTATATTGTGAATTTTTGGATTTTTCATGAAAAGCTATGATCTTTATTGCCAACTTATTATTGAAGAAGACTCTTCCATTAATTTTTAGCAAATTTGGCTCTATATATGTCTAGACTGGCGTATGGGTTTCTAAGTGGTTTTTAATTAGTAATTAAATTGAGTTAAGCTATTTTATTTTAAAATAAGGAGTATTTGACTTCTCATGAAGTCTTATGACAAGCAACTTATTTACAACATTGTGTGCTATGACTCTTTCTTTAACCCCAGACCTACAAAAAGCATTTTCCATCATAACTTTCCCCACTGTTTATCATTACAACCAACCAGCCTTTATTATCATTACAACCAACCAGCTTTATTATTATAAAGCCCCAATCCTGCAATTTAGAATGTGGGCAGACTGCTCCACCTACATGGAGCCCTCCAGAAGTCAATGGGGCCCAGCATGGGCACAGCAGTCTACCCACACATTGTAAGTCGCAGGAATAAGATTCAACAATTGCCTTTTCATAGGTGGTGTGAACCTGCAATCCATAGAGATGCTTTCCTAAAAGACTGCTAACATTATGAATATGAGAACAGCATATATAGTGTGACCATACGTCAAATTCTCTCCCATTTCTCCTATCAGCTCTTCCCCACAATACCTAATTTTTCATTGATACACACTCAGAAGCTGGTCATTTCTGATTTAATTTTGCCTAAAACAAGAGCAGCATCCTCTCATCTGAGGGCTCTAATCTACTTCTAAATCCCAGCTTTCCAGACTGCAGACTTGCACAGTACCATTGCACCACTAAGTTGACTACTAGGTAAACTAACACAGTATAGAAAAAAATAGACCTCAATTGTGCTAGTTGGCACTGTGGAGTCATGGACTTCAATGGAGCTTCAGGCAGGCACCTGAGTCCACCTGCCTGGAGTCACTTGCAGGCCGGGGGCCACAGATGGTATTTTCTGGTGATATTAACTTGAATTCTGTAAGTCAATGTCAATTTTACAAACTCCAAATATATGATCTCTGTGATACCTGAAATGCATATTTGGTCCTGTAGATTAAACTTCTATAAAAACTGACACGTTTTTATAAAACTCCAATTTTAAGAAAGCTTTGGATGCCTCCAAAGACATCTGTAAAACTGGGGTTCACTTGTATAGCCGTACACACTCTACAGATACGTTTAAATTAGGCCTTTGGGTTACCAAACAATATAAATAAACAAAGCAGGTCTTGTGACTCAGAATAGTTGGCTAGCAATTGGCTAAAATGGGGCCACATAACTACACCTCTACCTCGATAGAACGCTGTCCTCGAGAGCCAAAAAAATCTTACCACATTATAGGTGAAACCGCGTTATATTGAACTTGCTTTGATCCACCGGAGTGCGCAGCCTCGCCTCCCCGGAGCACTGCTTTACCGCGTTATATCCAAATTCGTGTTATATCGGGTCCCGTTATATCGAGGTAGCAGTGTAAGTCACCAAACTAGTTTGTGTTTATAACCTTTGACCTTCACTGTGTTTTTTAAGGAGCTCACATAGTCGATAGACTAAATCAGGGGTAGGCAACCTATGGCACGCGTGTCAAAGGCAGCACACGAGCTGATTTTCAGTGGCATTCACACTGCCCAGGTCCTGGCCACCGGTCCGGGGAGCTCTGCATTTTAATTTAATTTTAAATGAGGCTTCTTAAACATTTTAAAAACCTTATTTACTTTACATACAACAATAGTTTAGTTATATATTATAGACTTATAGAAAGAGACCTTTTAAAAATGTTAAAATGTATTACTGGCACGCAAAACCTTAAATTAGAGTGAATAAATGAAGACTCGGCACACCACTTCTGAAAGGTTGCTGACCCCTGGACTAAATGATGATTCAGAGAGACAAGGAAGCCTGAAATACATCTGAACTCCTGAAGGCGCTGGCTCCATGTGGCTCAGCAGGAAACAAACCCACTGATAGAGCTCCAGAGAAATAAGGAAAAGGAAGGAGTGCAGGACTGCAGTCCCTTTTGCCCTGTCAATAAAACAAACAAACAACCACCCGAAAGTGCCACAATAAACAAGAGGAAGATTAGAAAATATTGTCATTCTCTCCCCCTCCACTTCCCCTTAAAAAAACAAACTAATGTTATATTTATTTATATCTATTGTCCCTTGAGTAAAAACATGACTGGAGGCAATAATGCCATCTCCTTGTAGTATCAGGCATTAATACTTTGCTCTTCCATAAAATGCCTTCAGTCAAATGATCTCAAAGAACTTTACAAGCACCAATAGCCTTGCAACATTCCCTAATATTGTTATCCTCACTTTCAGATGGAGAAGAGCTGGGGATCAGGTAAAGTTGATGGGGCTGAGCCAGGAACAGACCTCAGGTTCCTAATGTATTTGTATGGAAGACCATGTACTAATTTAACATCTTTCTGCTTCTGAAATGTTTAATAAGTGCTCTAGTTTGTGTTCAACTGCCCACCATGTAAAGCTGCTTTCCCTTAAGCTTAATAGATTCACTAATCTTCCCTCAGTGAAATTATGATACACTGGTACATTCTTGGAAAGTCACCACATGTATTAAACCTGATCCTGCAAACACTTTCACAAGTAACTTTATGTGCCTGACCGTGAAGACCCTGACCGGGAAAACCATCACCCTCGAGGCTGAGCCTTCTGATACTATAGAAAATGTGAAGGCCAAGATCCAGGATAAGGAAGGAATTCCTCCTGACCAACAACGACTTATTTATGTGCCTGAGTGTCCCTTTAACTACTCTTTGCATGTGAAGTTTAAGAAGACTACTCACACATGTAAAACTAAACCCCAAAGGCCCCAATCTTGCAAACATTTACACACATACTTGATGTTACTCACCTGCGTGTTTATAGGACTGGGGTCTAAAAACTAACATTTTAAACAAAATAAGAGGAGGACAGAAGCAAAAGAACTATCACTATTGAAATGTGTGCGAGACGCCCTAAGGCTTTTTTTTTTTTTTTTTTTTTAAGATTGCTCTTTAAAAAACAATAAAAAGAAACTCACAAATAGGTTAGGCCAAACATTTTAAGATTTGGTTAAAAAAAATACAAAATCTAATATTGATATGTTTTAAAAACACAATTTTTGTATTAATTTCCTTGAGTACTGGAGAACAAAGATAGCATAAAAACAAAAAGAAAATCTAACTAGAAATAACAGTAACACTACTTTATTTTTCCTAATGGTATTTTGCACTCAGTTTTGACAAAAACCACAACAAATTAATTATATTTTTAGTGTTTAGTTTTATAATACAGGATCACAGAATCACAAGTGAGGAAACTTTTTACTTTTTTAAAAAGCAGTAGTGTCCACTTAAATATAGCTTCAAAAACCGGGGTTTTGAATTTTAACACTCCGTCCCTGTTTATCATGCAACAGGAGGAAACGAGGGGCGTGGCGTTGCCAGCCCCCTGCCAGCTAGTCTGATTGCTGGTTTCCAAACGCACACAATCACGTCCCCAAGTTTTATTCCAAATCTAAGATGTAAGAAATAGATTCACACTAAATTAGTGGAAAATATATAAAAAGGGAAGCCAAACCTGGCACGTCAAATGTGTAGAGAACTGCAGGAGGAAAAGCAGCCCCACAAAGACACTGGGAAATACCTCCCAGCAACACCAAGCAACCGATTCATTATTTGAAACTTTTGAGAACTTCTTTCTGAGAACCAGGGTTAATCAACTGCCTTTTAAGAGCCAACCTGAGAGCCAGGCAGACTTGTAAACAATACAGGGACCAAGTTTGCCAGCAAAGCCAGGCCAACAGAGCAATGACCCCCCCCCCATTAATCAGAACACCAAGGGCTACCCCCTTGGCAATGCGCAGAGGGGCCGGGGAGGAGGAAAGGGACGAAAGCAGACCGAGGAGGAGGCGGCTGCTAGGTCTAGCCCCAGCGCTGGGTAAGAAGCCCCGCAGAGGCAGCCGAGCGAGCTCCCTTTGCAGGACAGGCTCCACGTGGTGGAGAACAACCACAGGCGGTCGCCGCTGGATAGGAGGGTGGGGGTCTGGCTCAGCGGGGCAAGAGGCGCGCTGCAATGCCCTGCCACCGGTGCCACCCGCTCCCCGGGCAGATGCGTGCAGCTGGCGGGGACGCCTCCGCCCGGGCGGCACTTGGCGCCCAGCTGCCCCAGGCCCGCTCCCTGCGGAGCCGGCGCGCTGCGGGCGGGGGGGCTCTAGGCGCGCCCGGGGCCGCCTCACCTTGCACTGGGTCACCGCTGCCATCCTGCTGCGCCCCCCCACGCCCGGGACGCGTCGCCGCCGCCCCAGCCCAGGAGCTACTGCGCCGCCGACGTTGGGCCGCAGAGCGCGGCTTCCCCCGGACGTGCGGGGGGCAGGGCGGGCGCGGGACCCAGCTGCAGCCTCCGCCGCCTGCTCCGCCCGGGGGCGACGCGCGGGCTGCGCTGGGCCCGCCCCCGAGCCCCGCTCGCCGCAGGGCGACTGCGAGGCGCTGGTAACCCCACTCCTGAGGGGCCGGCTCGGGCCCCCGTTAATTGCGGGGAGGGGGGACCGGCCCTGCCACTAGGGCCGCAGACTGAGGGCACCGCGTTACCCCTTCAGCGCTGTGGAACTTTCCCGCCCTGAGCGCCACAGTTGGGGCCACCCAGCCCCCGGCGGAGACAGGGCGAGGCCATGGAAGGATTTGGCCATCAGCCTGGCTACTGCTCCCGGAGAGGTGGATTAAAAGCCCTGCCCTCCACCTGGGAAGCGTCTAGACACTAGGGGCCCTGCTGCCGTGCATTGCAACACTGCCCCTGTATTGGAGACGATCCCCTACCCCATCGGCTGGGCTGGGGGAGACCAGGCGGCAGAGAGGCTTCTCCAGGCAGAGGGCTTTGCTCCCGTGGCCCGCTAGTTAGGCAGTTAGTTGGGACCAGCTCTGCTACGGAGATCCTTGGGCAAGTCAGTTAGGCCAGGTCTACACCAGGAGCGTTTTGCATAGCTATACTAGCAATGCACGGATAGCGAGGATGCAGTTTGTAGCAGGAAAACTCAGCACTGTTGCTAATACGGCTGATTTAAGTCCCTCATCTTTCCCCACCCAGGCCCTGTGTGAAATAAGCGATACTGGGAAAAGTGCAGTTTGCTGGTATAACTATTTGCACTAGGGTCTTCAAGTGGCATAGCTATGTGGGCCGCAAATCAGTCAAACATCCCTCAGACCAACATAGCTTATGCTGGGAAAAGTTTGTAGTGTAGACCTGGTCGTAGTCTCTCTGTAAAATTGGGATAATAGGCAATAGCCTTTCCCTACTTCACAGGGGTGTTGTAAAGATCAATCCATTAAAAATTGTGCAGGCACTGTGATGATATGGTCATGTGTACCACAGTGAGTTCCTTATACATAACATTTCTCTCCAGCCTGCTGCTCGCTATGCTGGTGGTCACCCCTCCATCCCTGAAGGGGCTGTATGTCAGTCCCACAGCTATTTATTAACCCCTTATCTGTGCTGATGCTATGTTCTTCCAGGCTTCAATCCAAAGTGTTCATAATTCATGATGAGTCAATCCCCAAAATCATGATTGTAATCAATCATCAATTTGTAATTGATCTGTTTTGGTGCTTTCTGGTTTTTTAGTCTGTAGGTTTCACATTTTCAAACTTTTCTCTGGAATAAGAAGAGCTAGGGTTTTGGTGTTTTTTTGTTTTTGTTTGTTTTTTTGAATGAAAGCCAAGATTTGTGACTGCACCAGCTGAGGCTTTAAGAAAAACACCAAATATTATGAGACTTTTGATAAAATAAGACTGTGAAGTCTCCCATCTTTTCAAGTAAGGAAATTTAAGCCCCACAAGCAAGTACATTAAGAGAAATGGTAGGGCTTAAAGCCATATTACTAGTCCCCTGATCCCTCCTCCAGCCTCAGCTGTTCTAACTTTTGTCACTGGTAATGGCCCTATGGGGCCAATATGCTGGATCAGCACTGCATTCTCCAGCACACCTGTGAGGGAGTACAGCTCCTGTTATGCTGGCTTTACATTGCCAAGAGAGATCCCAGCTATGCCTTTAAGGCTGCAAAAGGGCTGTACTATGAGTCAGGATGTGGTCCTAGATGTATTTATTGATAGAGAGAGAGAGAACCCAAACAATTAGTTTCCAATACAAATGAAATATTTATTTCTTAGTCTATTGTCAGCACGTTCCCTTCTCCCTGCCTCCCATAACAAAAACAACTAAAAATAAATGTAGCTAATACTATTTAAAGGTACTCTGTTAGTTTAAGCCCTGAGCCTGCAAGTATGAAAGCATGCGCTTATAATATGGGTTTTGGTACAAGTACAGTTTTGTAAACCCTAAAATGAGGAATAGAAATGTTTTCATGAAAAAAATGGTTGTATATAAACATTTCTATGCTGTTTGCAACCTTTAACTGCAATATTGTGCTAATACAAGTGAAACCAAAGGTGAAACTGAGTAGAAGCAGATAAGCTTTGTTGCAATATCCAACCAGGAGAAATGCAAAAGGAAAACAAATATAGTTTCAAAAGTTGAAAAGTAAATCAGATTGAAGGACAGCAAAAAAGGGAAACTTAAATCATATCTGTTTTTAAAATAATTTCCCCCTCTAACAGTTTCCTATTTTAATATTTACTTCCAAATTCCCAATAGCAGGAAGAAAAATAAAAATAAATAATCAAAAACAATTTCTTCCAGCTTCCCTGCAATAAGCTCCAGTTATGATGAGTGAGGTTCAATGACTTGGCCAGTAGACATACAAATTTATGAATATAGGACTTGCAATAGTAAATCATACCAAAGGTCCTTCCAGTCCAGTATCCTAATACCAGATGCTTAGTGCTTTGTAGTGTAAGATCCTGTAGTGGAAAATTAGTGGAGACGGGATGAAGCCAGAATGAATAGTTTGACTTTACATTTCTAGGTTCAATTTGCAGGGCTGGTAGTTGGAATATATATACTGTAAACTGAGTAGCTGTGACACGGCAATTAAAGACACAGTAGAGTTGGAAGCTCATGATGGATGCCCTATTACAAGATCACTTTTCAATCACTTGAATGTTTTACTTGACTAGAACATAGTAACAGATCACCACTAAGGATAAATGAACCAGCCTGAGCTTTTGCCCCAAACCTTAGCCCAAAGTCAACATCTGAGGATCAAAAAGTTAACTTTTTTTCTCTTGCCTCTCTTCTTCCTGCTTTTTTCTGATACAGAAATACCAAACACTACAAGACAGGCTATTCTTGCAGTCTATTCTTGAATTTTCAAACCAGTATATACCAGAAATATCACACACAAAAATCTGTTCTTGTGAAATTTCCAGTCTGGTAATGGAAGAAAGAGCAAACTATCCTTTCACCACTTTCTTCAGAAGAAGAAAACCCACATCATGAAATATATATCAAATGGCAGAAGGGTGGCTTCATGTAATTTACCATTTGATCTTGCTCAATGTAACAAACACTAATTGATTCCTAACATGGGCCATCCAGTTGAGCAGCAGAGTACTTCTATGCCTCTATATACTAGCCATATGGGGATTACTTGTTAGAATTGAGTCTGAGGAAAGGGGTTACCAGAAAACAAAAAACCATTACGCCAAAGCATACAATTTAAATAATGGTTTGCTTTGCAGCATCCACTATAGTGTCACTCAGGGCACCGAAGTAAGTAGCTTTTCAGAGAGTGGGAGAAGGGAGAGTAGACAAAGGGTGAGAATTATGTATTATATTAGTAAAAGTGAAATGTGGACATTTTAAAATATAAAAGTTTCTTGTGTGATACAAGGCTCATACATTCCTTAAAGATCTACCCTTTATATATCCTATTGCTGACTCTGGGTTTCTGCTCCTCTTGCTTGTTCCCAACAGTCTAGGTTATAAAGCACTCCATTCAGTTAAAAAGCTGTCAAGGAGCTAGCCTGGATTGTGAACAGCAGATTTCAAATTATTGTGTTAGAATGTCCTGTGTTAAATTAGATTGAATTAAATTGCATTCTATTACAATACAAATGTGTGGCTGTTATGCTGTTACAGATACATTATGAACTGTCTAATCCTGTGCTATTTTATGCCATTTGCTGCTTTCTTTCTTTCATTCTTTTTTTTTTTAATTTTCCACTTTTGTACCTCTCACAATCATTCTCCTTCCCAATATTTTTTTAAAATCCTTTGTCTCTTCTACTGCTCTTTATGTCCCCGTTTAGCCACTCTGGATTCTGTTGCTCTTTTAGCTTTTTTTGATTTTACTGGAATTAATTTGATTATAACCTCTCCAACTGTATCTCAAATAGCTCTCACCTTACCAGTGTAGATTTCCTATGCATTACTGAATTCCTGCCAATTTTCTTTCCCGCTTTTCACATTACTTCAAAGTCTGCTTTTCTGAGTTCCAGTCATCTTTGTGTTATTGCCTTTTCTATATACTGTCATCAGCATCTCAAACCTGATGATATAACTAGATCCTAGGTGCTCTTCAACTGTCCTTAACCTTATATATTTGCCCTGAATTACTTTACAACTATTGGGTCCAGAATAGCCTCTGACCTTGCTCATCGTATGAGAGCATTTTTGATAGTCTCTGAGTCCAGACGCTGGACATTTAAACCATGTAATGAAACTTATAACCTTAAGTTCTGCAGCTCAGGATGAACACTATAATTGGACTACAATACTTCTGAACTGTAGCATTCTGAACAGACAAATGCATACATGAAGAAATTATTAGCTACCGTGAAGATAGATCAACTGTATCAAATCTATCAATTGATATGGGCCTCATCACTATAGTGTCATATTGATATACAGAATGCCCTGGTAAATTGGAATGATTACTGTCAGTTTTTAATTTGATAATTACAAGGAAAATCTAAGTTACAATATTGGACATTAATGCTTTCAGTCCCCCAAGCGGATGAATATTAAAACCAGTCCCCCCGTTCCTGAGCTCCATTTCTAATGCTTCCTCCTCCAACAGTTACTAATTTGGGGGCCATTGTAATCACGACTTTAGGAATTTTTGCTCCCACCTTCTGCCACCTCATTTCTCCAAGACCTGTCAAGCATTTTAAGTAGTATGCACTTTCCCACACTTCTCAATGAATGCTGACATACCTAACTTAAAAGGATTACTTTCTGCTGAGAGGAATTGTAATCCTCTTTTCCTGCTCTGTAAATCCTCTGGTAAGTGAAAAAGAAAGGCCAAGATCTGTTCTGCTGTGCAGGGCAAATCACCATCTCATAAGGCATAGCTGAAACATCAAATCTAAGATTTACTAGTGGTCACACTTGTCTGGGAACGGTCTCTGTTGTATTAATTCATTGGCCTCTTACATCACTTTTTTTTTTTTTTGATGCTTTGATATTTTCTGTTTTAGTTTCTAAATATATGTGTACACACACATAACTTACTTTAATTGTATGCAGAATAAAAACAAGAAATCTAGCTATGGTATTTTATAAGTTGCTTATGATATTGAATTGCCTAAGCATTAATACAGCTTTTAGTATTATAATTATAAAGCCTATAATAATACAGTAAGCATATTTATCGTATTTAAAAACTAGTGATTTTCCAAACTAGCCAAAACCAACTGGGAAATTCTGCAGAATTTTCAGAAGTTGCTTTTTTAAGGGAGTTATCTGGTATTCATGAAGGTCCTGACTCCGAGGACTTGTCTTCACTTATGAGTTAACATGAGGTAACACAAGGTTAAGTGTTCCCCTTAACTCAGCTTCCATCCACACACAAAACCCTTCACTCGTGTGTGGCAGCGTTAGTAACACAAGCTGGCTGGCACATCTGGGGGTATCAGACCTCAAATGAGCTCACCATGTCAGCCACTAACATAATCTCTCTCTCTAGTGTGGATGTAGGTTAATGCTGTCACACAACAATCAAGTGCCAGTAGTCCTCCCATGCCTTCTCAGGATCCTCTAGGGCCCTCCACCCTCTGGTCTTTTCTTGTTATCTACCTATTTCCTGCTTCCTGACCAGAAGTCACATATCCTTACACATCAGCCTGCTCAGTGTCTGTTCCCCACATTCACAACAACTTCCAGTACCAGCAACTGCATTAATCCATCTCCAGTACTGAGCTGTTTTTTGAGAATGGCACCCAAGAAGAGACAGCCACAGCATGCTGCTAGCTGGCCAGAGGCTGACACCTACATCCTTTCACTAGGCACCTGTGATGCTCTGTCATGACCAGCCTTAAATGTATAATAATCCTTGTTGTGGACAGTTTTTTTTACAGTACCTGCCTTTAATTGAACTGCTTCCCTTAATTGTTGCGTTATGGATAATTTCTCTTGTTTTGCAAACAAAATTTAACAACTTTTCTAATAGTTAAATGTCATGAACCAGATTAGAATCCCCCTTTTGACCATGCATGTTAGACACACAGCCATACTTACAGGGCTCATGGTGATCAGCTTCCATCTTCCTCATAAGTGGCCATTTCCTCTTCTGGTGCATTGCTGCAGAGAAAGATTCAAATTCTGTGGCAAATTCCACAGCCTCTCAAAGTGTCTTTGCCCCCCTTTCACTGATCTTTATCTGCAAGACCAAATCCAGCTGGGCATATATAAACTGGCACGTTGCCAGTCTATCCTGGAAGGCCTCGGTGGTAATCTTGTATGTCAGGAACACACGTCTCCTGAGGTCCTCTACCAGTTCAGGTGGGGCTTCTTTCCCTCTCCTTCTAGCTCTTAGCTGTGCCCTGGCAAGCTCAGTTTGATGGCTGGCTCCAAACTGCGTATCAAGGGCTTGTACCAGGTCTGCATAACTCCATCTCTTTTCTGGGGCTAAATTCTGCAGCATTATCAGAGCTGGGCCACTCAAGTTGGCTGCTAGAAACCGCTCTCTCTGTTCATCTCCCTAGCCATTTGTTTGGGTTATGATGTTGAACTGAGCCAAATAAGCTTCTAAGCAAGCATTCCCCCTCAAAAGATTGTGGGCTGTTTTGCATTATTTGAGCAGGAACAATCAGACTTCTCTCCTCTGGTCCTTTATGGATTACAGAGTAGGAAACTGTTTTAATGGCCAGTCTTTCCCAAGTTCTCTGGCTGGCCCAGTTCCTTATCTAGACAGCTAACTTCCATTGTGGTCTATGAGCCTTTGATTTCCTTGCTTCCTTGTTGCTGAAAGTTTAGCTTCTTCGGTCTTTGCTGCAGCTCATCTCTGTTAGCAAGTTGGCCAAAGGTTTTCTGGTCTCCTCTTCTTCCTGGAAAACATTTTTATTCATGGCAGTCAGGTTGCTAGTAACATTATTGATCCATCTTAGTCATTCCAGATTGTGGAACTCAGCTTCCCAATCGGCCCAGACATTAGGTAACTGCTGCCCCAACAAAGATTTTATTTCTGGTTACAAGTCATCTCATACTACTTTCTGGAAAGCTTCAAGATGTGACTTTAATTCCTTTTGTGAAGTCTCAACTCTTGTTTTAAATTCCTTTGGCCATCTTTGATTTGAGCATGCACCTCCATTATTTGTTTAATATTGGTTCAGCAGGAGTACCTGCTCACAACGTCTTTCCTTGGAAACCAGCTCCCACTCCTAAAACTAGTGTTGCCTCTTTTTGCACAAGCAGTTAACCAGTATTTGGATCCTTGCTGAGTTGTTTTCTTTAGACATAACTGATGCTAAAGTCAGGTATTTCTTTGATGCAATCCTGTTTATTTACAAAATGTACACAAAATCCTCTTTCTCTGAACATAGTAAGATCAAACAACAAGAGGCTGTTTCTTTGCTCACAGTTCCAAGTCTGCCTTTCTAGCCAGCACTTTGGCTCAAAAGAAGCTCTCTCTCTCTCTCAGTTTCCTTTCTGGGCCACACTCCCAGTGCTTCTCTAGCTTTCTCCTGGCTTTTCTGGCTGTTTTCTGCTGGCTTTTGGTTTCTGACATACGGAGCTATAATCAATTCAATGCCCCAGTCCCTACATTCACAATCAGTTCCTAGAGAGACCCCTGTTACTCTCCCTGAATTAGTTCTTGTTCAAGCCTTTTACATAGTGCTTTGGGCAGTGGCCTCTATTGTTTCAGCTATCTTACTCCATAAAGGAGCTTAATCAGTGCTGGTGTCTAAAAAAGAAGTGCTGGAAAGCAGGGCAGTGGATGGCCCCAGGAGGGAGCAAGGGATAGCAGGGGAGCTAGGAAGAAGATGGGGGCAGTAGGGAAGCTGAGGGAGGCCTATAGGATCAGGGGTGACTCCCCGGAGAGCCCAGCCTGTCCCCATCTCTCCCCCAGCTGTGCCTGGCTCCTGCTCCTTTCAGGGGGCTGCACTGTCCAGAAAGCCCTGCCACCCTGCTCCTGACATCACCCAGCTCCACCCCAAGCTCTCAGCAGCTCTGGTTCTGCTCTGCCCTGGCCAATCCTGGCAATAGCATCCAGGCACCCTCCGCACTGACCCACCACTGAATGTCCCCGCCCGGCCCAGATGCAGCATCCCTGTCTTCCTCTGTGCTGACCCTCCTCTGAGCACCGCTCACCCAAGCCCAGCACTAGCACCTACCAGCTATTCAGCAGGGCAGGGTAAGAAGCCACTTGGCCTGGACGTGGCAGAAGTACTGGAAGGCCATTCCAGCTAATGAAAAAAGGACTGGAATGGCCTTCCAGAGCGTTCCGGCACAACTCGAGCATTGAGCTGATTTGCTTTTTCCATTAGCCAGAATAAAGGGCAGCTAGCATACCTAGCAGCTTCAGTGAGATCTGGGATTGCCCAGAGATCAAAGACCTGCTTGCTGGAAGCTACCAACACCCTCCAGCATAACAATTTTATTCCATGGCAGGTTGGGGGGAGGGCTAATACCAGAGGTGAAAGTAAGCCAGTACGCCCCGGTACAGCGTACCGGCAAGAGCCAGTGCGCCATACCGGGACGGGACGGTTTCCTGAAAGGGCCTGGGGCTCCCTGCAGCAGCTGGAGCCTTGGCCCTTTAAATTGCCACCAGAGCCCCGCTGCTGGAGCCCTGGGGTAGGGCTGGAGCTCCCGCTGTCTCTACTGCCCTGTACCCTTTAAATAGCTGCTGGAGCCCCGCTGCTGCTACCCACAGGGCTCCGGGGGCTATTTAAAGGGCTGGGGCGGTAGAAGCAGGGGAGTCCTGGGCCCTTTCAATAGCCCCCAGAGCCCTGGAGTAGCGGCGGGGCTCCGGGGGCTATTTAAAGGGCCCGGGTCTCCCAATGCCTCTACGGCCTCAGCCCTTTAAACCGCTGCCGGAGCCCCGCCACCGCTGCTACCCAGGGCTCCGGCAGCAGGGCTCCAGCGGCTATTTAAAGGGCATGGGGTGGTAGAAACAGGGGAGTCCCGGGCCCTTTAAATAGCCCCCGAAGCCCTGCTGCCGGAGCCCTGGGGTAGCAGCAGCAGCCAGGGGCTCCGGCAGTGGTTTAAAGGGCCTGGGGCGGTACTGGCTTTTGTTTCCGGCTGCAGCTGCTACCCCAGCGGGGGAGGGGGAGTGCACTTACCGGTACAGGGCGGGCTGGGGCTGGCTCTGACCCCCCCATGCCCGCCCCTTCCGGGGGCCAGAGCCGGCCCCAACCCAGCCCCGTACAGGTAAGTCCCTATTTCTACTTTCACCCCTGGCTAATACCCAATCTCAATCACTGTATTGGGGGATATTACAAAATGGTGGGCGGGTTTTATGGTAATGGCAGTTTACGTTTTTTTTAAAGGTGGAAGTGTCTCCATTTTCCCTGTCACCCCTCTGCTTTCACTGGCTTCTCAATGGATTCCAAGTGGGGATAGGGGGGGAAATTAAAACATACAAGCAGTTATTTCATGTTACAAACAGCATTACATGAGTTAAAAGCACATTAGCCAAGCAATCCCCACAAATGCAGGAATAGGGGTGGCACAAGTATACTTGCAACATGCATATATAGCTGTGTGCTACTTATCACACTGGCACTTGCATCATAGTGTATTCCTAGGAAAGCAAAACTTGTAAGAGACCATTGGCCTAGGTATTAAGTGCAAAACACTAAAAAGTGCTCTTGTGAAAGCCTAATGTTCATCTGAGTGGGTGGATGCATAGTAAAGGCACCTCCATAGTTTTTCTATGCTGCTGCATCCTAACTATATCCTGTTCTTGTAGGTTTGAATTTTGGCTCACACTTGTGGAGTGATGCAGGAGTATTTTTAATTCAATAGAAACTCCAGTCTGTCAAGTTTCTGGGTACTGTGAATTTCCCATTCTCCACCTGGTAGCTTACTAGTTCCTTCCAGTCATTAATCTGCTCATCAGTCACCAGATGGTGAAGGACTTCCATGGACAGATGGATGGTTTTCTACCAGAAGCCTGGAACAGCTGGATACAGGAAGTGGACGTGGTCAGCCATACCCAAGCACTCAGCATCTGGGAAGAAGTAGGCTGACAAAGTGCAATTCCAATACACAAAACATTGCACTTTTGTGTTATCTGTGTCTTTTCACTTTTGTTTTTGAGTTTCAGAAGAACGGCCATACTGGGTCAGACCAATGGTCCATCTAGCCTAGCAGCCTGTCTTCCGACAGTGAACAGTGCCAGATGCTTTAGAGGAAATGAAAAGAATTGGGCAATTTACCAAGTGATCCATCCTCTGTCATCCATCCCCAGCTTTTGGCAGTCAGAGGTATAGGGACACTCAGAGAATGGGGTTACGTCCTGAGCATCTTGGCTAATAGCCATTGATGGACCTATCCGCCATGAACTTTTCTAATTCTTTTTTTAACCCAGTTATATCTTAGGTCTTCACAACATCCCCTGGCAACAAGTTTCACAGGTTGACTGTGCATTGTGTGAAGAAGTACTTCCTTATATATTTGTTTTAAACTGGCTGCTGTTTCGTTTGCCTTTGGATATGAGATAGCACTGCTTGGGAACTATACCCACTGTGTGCTTATGCATTTTATTTTTTGGCAACTGGACAATCATTTACAACAACCCTCTGTTGTGTGTGTTCCATAAAAGGAAACTGCCTGTCATTTAAAAGTAAACGTTTTAATAAAGACTCAGATTTACAATTCTTCAATTGGAACTAAGTCATATATACCCAATAATTATGAATTTCAGTCCTTATCCCACTTTTCAAATGAATCATAAATTTATACTGATAGCTAATGTTGTGCTTGCATTAAAATATCTGTCCCTGTAAACCAAGGATGTGGGAACACCCTTATTTTCCTGGCCCTCCTGGACCCAGTCCTAATTTCCAGAGGTGCACTAATAGATTGCCTGTAAAGCAGCACAACTATCAACCCCTCCTACCCAAAGTACTTCCCCTTATTCTCACAGATGTGCAGTGTCACCCAAAGGCACATTTTACTGCTATCCTGCACATGCTCACTGTGTAGTTAAATTTTCTTCTGCTGGACACTTGCAAATTAGCTTGGCCTTTTTGACTCAGGGAAATAGAGAATAGGCTCAGAATTACAATGGGGACCAACACCCTATTGATATCCTCATTTATTGGGAAGGAACATAGTACCACCTAGTCCATATGCAAATCAGCAGGCACTCTGGAATATTCTGACATTATGCATTTTGCTAGTGCACCAAACATAGAACAAATGGATATAAACTGGTCATCAGGAAGTTTAGACTTGAAATTAGACGAAGGTTTCTAACCGTCACAGGAGTGAAGTTCTGGAACAGCCTTCCAAGGGGAGCAGTGGAGGCAAAAGACATATCTGGCTTCAAGACTAAGCTTGATAAATTTATGGAGGGGATGGTATGATGGGATAGCCTAATTTTGGCAATTAATTGATCTTTGACTATTAGCGGTAAATATGCCCAATGGCCTATGATGGGACACTAGAGAGGGTGGGATCTGAGTTACTACAGAGAATTCTTTCCTGGGTGTCTGGCTGGTGAGTCTTGCTCACATGCTCAGGGTTTAGCTGATCGCCATATTTGGGGTCGGGAAGGTATTTTCCTCCAGGGCAGATTGGCAGAGGCCCGGGGGCGGGGGGGGGGGGGGTTGCCTTCCTCTGCAGCATGGGGCACGGGTCACTTGCTGGAGGATTCTCTGCACCTTGAAGTCTTTAAACCACAAGTTGAGGACTTCAATAGCTCAGACATAGGTCAGGGATTTGTTACAGGACTGGGTGGGTGAGATTCTGTGGCCTGCATTGTGCAAGAGGTCAGACTAGAAGATCATAATGGTCCCTTCTGACCTTAAAGCCTATGAGTCTATGAGCCTCCTTCTATGCCCCACCAATGCTGTGTAATATGTGAGTATTATCCTTTCCTGTTTATACACTTGTGTGCACCTTACGGGGGCAGAAAATAGGCACATGTGTGCCATTGATGTCCCACCACAATTCAGGAGGTCCATCCACTGAACGTCTACAATTATTCGGGGTAAATTGCTCACCCTCACCATGGCTGAGTGAATCAAAGCAATAATTCCCTGACAAACATCCATCACTACAGATCCAACAGTTGACTTGCCAACACTGAACTGATTAACCACAGATCTGTAACAATCCAGGCTAGCCATGGTGATAACAACTCATCCATGTGTCCTGGCACTGAAGGGCTGGAGAGAGCTCCTCACACAACTCCAGGAATGCGGCCTTTCTCATATGGAAGTTCTAGGCCCACTACTGGTCATCCCATGTCTGCATAATGATGCAGTCCTACCATTTTAGTGCTTGTAGGCCTCATCCAAAATCGTCAGGCAGCACAGGAAGATTCATCAACCATTAAGCACTAAGTCAGCTGTCTCCACTGTTCCAGCTCTTCACATGGTGTGTGTGCCCTCCTGCTGGTGCTTTTGCATAGTGCCACACCAGTACCAAAATGACCACCTCCACATCACCATGCCCTGTTTTCCTCCTCTTGCCAAAATGAGCGTTCATTAGTGCCAGCATTTGGTGCAGGTCATTGCTCTGAATTGGATCCATGCCATGCCACCACCTGGAACATAGGCACATTCCAGATTTCTGTCTGCAGACAAGCCAGAACTGGTTTACTTGAACAAGCTGCTGGGTCCATCCCATTCTGCCCAGCATCCCCAGAAGGAACAGAGGAGTGCTCCCACTATACACTGTGAAAGCATTCCGAGTGGTGTAGTTTGCTGAAGTGTTATAAACCATGTGATGTGCACCCAGAAGTCTTAGCTCCACACTCTAGTGAGCAGAGCACCAGTGTGGATGCAGGGCATTACAGCAACTTTCCCAGCACTCCACTGTCAGCTGGTGATGTGGATGCTGTCCCTTGTGATGGGCTAGCATAGATGCACCCTCAAATGTGCTGAACGTAAAGCAACCCTTGCACTTCCCTAATCTGGGGACTGCTGTCTGCCAGTGGTGTCCCATGGCACAGCTTAGTGCTGAATGAACATTATGCCAACTTCTGCTAACTGCACCGGGACAGTTGCAACCAGATCATAGAGATGCTCCAGCCAGCTCCTCTTTTACTTGGCTTCTGATGGGTGTGTATAGAAGCTATGCTGCTGCTCTATATCACCCAGGCATCTCCCTATTCAGAAGGGATTCTCTTCTAGTTAAGCCAGTTTTATAGCCACTCTTATTCCAGTATGAGTGTCCCCGTGTATGAAACTGTTGGAGCCAACCTACTTCCCAAGTTGTCTAAAAGAAGTTTTAATTTCCCTTGCATCAATCATTATTAGTACATAGAGTGAATTTTAGCAGCAAGGACAGAGAAAATGTCAGATATTGGAAATGTTATAGAGGAAAAAGCAGCAAAATTTGGTTCTGGTCTGCATGTGCAGTGCGAGGGAAAGGGTAAAAGCAAAAAATGATGCTCAGATTTCAAAATGAGGGAGGGGACAGTTTGTGAGGAAGTGTGTTCTTCTTCGATTAAAAAAATTAATCGCGATTAATCGCACTGTTAAACAATAGAACACCAACTGAAATGTATTAAATATTTTTGGATGTTTTTCTACATTTTCAAATATATTGATTTCTATTACAACACAGACTACAAAGTGTACAGTGCTCACTTTATATTATTTTTGATTACTAATATTTGCACTGTAAAAATGATAAACAAAATAAATAGTATTTTTCAATTCACCTCATACAAGTACTGTAGTGCAATCTCTATTGTGAAAGTGTAACTTACAAATGTAGATTTTGTTGTTGTTACATAACTGCACTCAAAAACAAAACAACGTAAAACTTTAGAGCCTACAAGTCCACTCAGGCCTACTTCTTGTTCAGCTAATTGCTAAGACAAACAAGTTTGTTTACATTTACAGGAGATACTGCTGCCTGCTTCTTATTTACAATGTCACCTGAAAGTGAGAACAGGCATTCACGTGGCACTTTTGTAGCCGGCGTTGCAAGGTATTTATGTGCCAGATATGCTAAACATTCATATGCCCCTTCATGCTTCAGCCACCATTCTGGAGAACATGCTTCTATGCTGATGATGTTCGTTTGTATGCGTTGATGGTAAAATGTCGGAAATGGTTCTTTAAAAAAGGAATTAAATATCTGTTACACTAAGGCCAGGCTCTTCTCTGAATTTAGACCACACTTACTCCAGTTTCTGCTCCTCTGGAGCTATGGCATGTCCTTTTCTTGATTAGTAAGAGGTGCTGGGCTGGCAGTTCCACAGTCAGTATCAGTGCAAGTGGAATCCATTTCTTACCGGTACGGGGAGGAACAGGGGGCACATGACCTCCTCACGTAACCCTCCTCATGACTCCTCCCCACCCTGCCCCCAGCTCAGAACCCCACACGCTCCCCATGATCCACCCCCCTTAGCTGGGGACGTGGCAGGAGACGTGGCAGGGCTCTGTCCTCCTCCCGCTGCACTAGAGACTTCGGAACCGCAGCAGCGAAAGGAGCAAAATGTGGGGCCGCTGGGCAGCCCCACACCGGCAGCTCCTCCGCAGGGCCGGATTAACTCTCCTGTGGGCCCGGGGCTATTAGATTTTGTGGGGGCCCTGTATACAAGTCTTTTTCCTAATTTAAAACAAAATTATCACAATTATGGCATTGAGCTATTAATGCTATACTAAACTTGTCTTTTAATTAACATAAAGCCATTCTGTGGTTACATTTCAGTCTTAAAACATGTAGAATATAGTTAAGTTAATTCAAAATAGCCTACTTCTTACCTTAGAACAGCTGTTATATTAGTTTCTTTCTGGGAGGGAGTTTGGATACAGGAGGGGGCTCCAGGCTGGGGCAGAGTGTTGGGGTGCAGGAGAGGGTGAGGGGTGCGTACTCTGGGAGGGAGTTTGGGTGCTGGAGGGGATTCTGACCTGGGGCAGAGGGTTGGGGTGTGGGAGGGGGTGCAAGGTGCAGGCTCCAGCCGGGAGGCGCTTACCACAGGCTGCTGCCGGCCAGCGGTGCTGCAGGGCTCAGGCAGGCTGCTTGCCTGCCATAGCCCCACGCCACTCCCGGAAGCACTCTATGTACTAATAATGATTGATACGTCTCTGCGCACCCCTGGAGCTGCGGAGACGGTGCTGGGGGCGGGGGCAGTGCGCGGAGCCTTTCCCTCCACCCCTGCCAGGGGCCACAGAGACATACCAGCAGCCGGCCACTTCTGAAAGTGGCGTGAGGCCATGGCACGCAGGCAACCTGCCTAAGCCCTGCTGCACCGCTGGACTTTTAGCGGCCCGGAAATCACGATTGTCTGCTAGAGGCTCCAGGATCAACCAGTCGATCGCAATCGACAGGTTGGTGACCACTGAATTGCATATAATTATGGATTTATTTTTGTAGGGCCTTCTTAGCCCGAGGCCCTGGGCTGCAGCCCCTAAAGCCCCTGCGTTAATCCGGCCCTGCTCCTCTGGCGCGGCTGCTGTACCGCCCCAGCTCTTCCACGCAGGGTCTCCTCCATCTGTACAGCAGCCGCGCCGGAGGAGCTACCAGCTTGGGGCCGCCCAGTGGCCCCATGTTCTGCTCCTTTCCCCATTGTGGTAATGCCGGCAGCTCCTCCGGCAGCTGTACCAGTCCAGCCCCACCCCTCAGCCCTGTCCTCTGGTGGGGCTGCTGCTGGGAGCCGGAGGAGACGCAGCTCCATGGAAGGGCAGGGGTTCTTCTCCTTTCCTCGCTGGGAGGGGCAGCAGGGAAAGGAGCAGAACGCCGGCAGCTCCTCCAGCAGCTGTACTTCCCCCAGCCCTGTCCTCCAGCGGGGCTGCTGCTGGGAGCCAGAGGAGATGCAGCTCTGTGGAAGGGCAGGGGGCAGGGCTGGGGGTTCTGCTCTTTTTCCCGTTGTGGTTTGTGGAACAGCCCTGAACCGCAGGGCTCTCCCGGGAATCGCAGTGGGGCAAAGGAGCAGAACATGGGGCTACCAGGCGGCCCCACACCTGTAGCTCTTCCGACGCGGTTGTACCGCCCCCAGCCCTGTCTTCCAGTGGTGCTACTGTACAAATGGAGGAGACCCTGTGTGGAAGGGCTGGGAGTGGTACAGCTGCACCAGAGGAGCTGCCAGCATGGGGCCACCCAACAGCCCTACATTCTGCTGCTCCTCTTTCTGGTACGCCGTACTGGCTATAAATATCTTGCTGGTACAGCGTACCGGACCATACCACCCTACTTGCACTGCCAACCATCATCATAATAATTTCTATAAAACAGAGAATAAACAGCTAAAAAAAATTGGTGCAATTTAAGTGGCACGTCTTCACATTTCAGTTGAGGTTTTCCTCACTCTTTCGATTATTTAAATCAGCAGGTTTCCCCTTATAACTGAGATTTTATATCCACCCATGTGTTTTTAAACCTCTCTTGTCTTACCGGTTTGTTTCCTTCCTTTCTTGTTTTACTTAAATAATTTTATCTGCAAATCTTCTTTGAGCTCCACATTTTTCCACCCAGAGAAATCAAACAGTAGTTAATATCACAGCTTCTCATCTTTCTATTGTAGACTTTGTATAAACAAACAGATCTCAGACTGTTACCTCATAGCCAAGTGAAGACCGAGGTGAGCCAAAAATTCAAGTAGCTCTCTTGACAGATACCACAGAACTCTTTCCTGCTATTGGCCTATAGGATGTAGGCTAGATCCTAACCCACATTGAGCTCACACTTGGCACATCTGGAGAGGTGGGGAAGGAAGGTGGTTCTAAACCACCTTTCAGTTGCCCAGTGGTGGGGCTACCTCTGACTAAATTTATAGCAGCCTAAAGGCTGCCCTAAGTTGCACTGGCTGGAGTGGTTGCTGAGCGAAGGATCAGCTGAAGCACTGGGCATTCTAACTCCATCATCTCCTACCCCTGACATGCCCCCTCCTTGCTGTAAAGCTGGTTACTTTGTCTTTATGTGATCTGAAGTTTCCCCTACTCCAGAGAGTTCGTGGCTTGGGGCAGCTTTAAGTGTCCTTTGTGCAGGTCCAGCAGTGCAAAGGTTAGTTCGGGCCTGATCCTATGCTCACTGATGTCAATAGCATGCCAGGGTGGATGCAGGTTCCTGATTTCACAGGTATGCCATACTAAGCGGTTGAGGGCGCACCAGCCCTCCACAACTGCACCCTCCACACCAGCACTGCAACCCTACTCCTGGCCTAGTGTAGAGGGGAATCCCCAGGAAGGGGAGGAGAGGGACCAGGGAACAAACCCTCCCCTCACTCATCCTGCAGCAGCGGTTCCTGTCCCACAGGGCCGGACCTGGCTCCCTGTCATGATGGAGGGGTAGCTGGGCCAAATTTGAATAAGCAGCACTGTGATCCTGTGCACCTGGTCGTAACACCTAGAGTGGGGAACCGGTCCCAGCCCTGCAGGACAAAAGATGCCACTTCAAGGCGGGGACCAGGCGGGCTCGCTCTCCAACCCCCTCCAAGGATCTGCCCTCTGCACTGAGCTAGGAGAAGTGTGTGTTTGCCTGTTTTTGAATTCTTGGTTTCATGTTTTCTGTGGGTGAAATTCAACCCATGAACCCACACTAAAGTTGCCACTAATCGCAAGGCACCCACTGACTTTAATCATGCAGGATCAGTAAAGGCCAAAGATCTGACCCTCTGTCTTCTTACTGAGTTTCTGTTGCCATCACACTTTTCCCAGACAAGATTTACAGTTCTTGATTATTTTTTTATTTATAAAGTCTGTAAGTGAGAGAAGAAATGGCACATCATGCTGTAGCTGAAACCTTGCAAATTACTGCTACACTTACAATCTGATGTCATAAACAAGCCCAATTTTGCAGGTCTACCCAGGTGAGGAAGGGTTTTCGGGTTGGCATTATAGCTACATTACATCAGAAGGTAAAGAACCAGAAGCTGCATTGTGTGCAGGAAGGCACTATTTTATCCAGTCACAAATATCTGAAATAATAGCAGCAGGGATATCAAACATTACTGGCAAAGTATGTTCTTTTCATTTTTCTCCCAAGGTTTCTTCATGATGCCTTACCAAGGCTTACAGGATAAACTATTCTCCCTTTGGTGGTGTCGCTTTCTGGAATTAGCTTTATCTGTTTCAGGAGCATCTAGAACTATATAGCACAAAATGTTCAGAGGGGCCTGAATATTCACTGCTTCGCACCTCACTTACATTTGCACAAGAGGGTGTAAAACAGTGACATTTTGCACCAACTTTGCACAAGTATAAACGTTTAAGTTTCCTCTGTCATAAGTGAGGAATTTCCCTTTCTGAGGCCTTCAGTAAAATTTTCTAAAGTGCCTAAGTAACTGAGATCTGCTCTACACCTATAATTTAGGTCAACCTAACTACATCGCTCAGGACTCAAAAAAAATTTCACATGCTGTGCAACACAGTTAGGTCAGCCTAATCCCCACTGGAGACTCAGCTAGGTTGATGGAAGAATTCTTGGATCAACCTAGTTACCGCCTCTCGAGGGAGTGTATTTATTACAGTGATGGAAAAACCACTGCCACTGTAGCGCTTGTAGTGTAGACCAGTGGTCTCCAAACTTTTTTGATCACACACCCCTATCAGTAAAAAAATTTTGAGCACGCACCCCCTGCCGCGCTGGCTCTACCATTTTTGAAAAAAAAAAAAAAAAAAAAAGCCGCTCGGACGAAGAAAAAACAAACAAACAAACAAACAAAAAAACCGGTCCTCCTGCCACACACCCCCAAGGATCCTCTTGCGCACCCCCTGGGGAGTGCGCACCCCACTTTGGAGACCACTGGTGTACACATACCCTTAGAAACCTAAGGCCTTGTCTCCACTCAGGTTGTGCTGCTTTAACTATACAAATACAAAGTGGTACCACAGAATCATAGAAGATTAGGGTTGGAAGAGACCTCAGGAGGTCATCTACTTCAACCCCCTGCTCAAAGCAGGACCAACACCAACTAAATCATCCCAGCCAGGGCTTTGTCAAGCCGGGCCTTAAAAACCTCTAAGGTTGGAGATTCCACCACCTCCCTAGGTAACCCATTCCAGTGCTTCACCACCCTCCTAGTGAAATAGTGTTTGCTAATATCCAACCTAGACCTCCTCCACTGTAACTTGAGAACAAGGAGCAATGGTCTGTCATCTGCCACCACTGAGAACAGCCTAGCTCTATCCTCTTTGGAACCTCCCTTCAGGTAGTTGAAGGCTGCTATCAAATCCCACCTCACTCTTCTCTTCTGCAGACTAAACAAGCCCAGTTCCCTCAGCCTCTCCTCGTAAGTCATGTGCCCCAGCCCCCTAATCATTTTCGTTGCTTTCCACTGGACTCTCTCCAATTTGCCCACATCCTTTCTGTAGCGGGGGGCTCAAAACTGGACGCAACACTCCAGATGTGGCCTCACCAGTGCCAAATAGAGAGGAATAATCACTTCCCTCGATCTGCTGGCAATGCTCCTACTAATGCTGCCCAATATGCCATTGGCCTTCTTGGCAACAAGGGCACACTGCTAGCTCATATCCAGCTTCTCATCCACTATAATCCCCAGGTCCTTTTCTGCAGAACTGCTGCTTAGCCAGTCCGTCCCCAGCCTGTAGTGGTGCATGGGATTCTTCCATCCTAAGTGCAGGACTCTGCTCTTGTCTTTGTTGAACCTCATCAGACTTCTTTTGGACCAATCCTCCAATTTGTCTAGGTCACTCTGGACCCTATTCCTACCCTCCAGCATATCTACCTCTCCCCCCAGCTTAGTGTCATCTGCAAACTTGCTGAGGGTGCAATTCATCCCATCATCCAGATCATTAATAAAGATGTTGAACAAAACTGGCCCCAGGACTGACCCCTGGGGCACTCCGCTTGATACTGGCTGCCAGCTAGATATCGAGCCACTGATCACTATCCGTTGAGCCTGACAATCTAGCCAGCTTTCAATCTACCTTATAGTCCATTCATCCAATCCATACTTTTTTGACTTGCTGGCAAGAATACTGTGGGAGACCGTATCAAAAGCTTTGCTAAAGTCAAGATATATCACATCCACTGCTTTCCCCATATCCATAGAGCCAGTTTTCTCATCATAGAAGGCAATCAGATTGGTCAGGCATGACATGCCCTTGGTGAATCCATGTTGACTGTTCCTGATCACCTTCCTACAAGTTCTTAGACTGGTAAAGCTTAAGGGAAGGGAATAAGCTGTACCAGTATGAGTACATTTATATCAGTATAAATGTGTCTACACCATGGGTTGTTCAGTGTAAATATTTCAATTTTTTTTAATAAAAGTTTCAAACCCTGACCAAAATACTTATGCCAGTACAAAATCTGTGTGCAGACCAGGTGTAAGTCCCATTGACTTTCAATAAGAAAAAAAAATTAGGCTTCTCTGAGGCCTTGTCTACACAAGTTATGCCACTTTAATTAGAGCACTTTAATTGAACTGCTGTTGCATGTCCACACTATGCTCCTTGTGTCGGCAGAGCGCATCCACACTAGCAGCTCTTGCACTGACACGGAGCAGTGCACTGTGGGTAGCTATTCCACTGTGCAACTGGCCGCAGGGTGCTTTGCAGTGCCTCATGGGGCAGGTACAGTGTCACATGATGCAGATTTCTCAATCCCTTCATTCCATGGCCATAGTAGATTGTCAGCTGCTTTTCAACTGAAGTGTGGGGTGGGAAGGAGAGGAGAGTGTGTGACAGGGTGTGTGTGTGTGTGTGGCGGGGAGAGACAGAAACAGTGTATGCGTTGGGGGACAATGAGTGTGTTGGTATGCTGTCTCTAAGTTCAGACAGCAGACTGACCAACCTATCATAAGGCTGAGGTAGGGGGACACCTCCCCCCACATCAGCCCCCAGCTCTGCACAGCAGTCTTTCTCCCCGACTCCCCCGCAGAAGAAGCAGCCCACTCTGCCTGCCTGCGGTTCTGTGATTCCCTCCAAGTTCTCCCATAGCCTTCTCAGCTACCGGGAGCAGCATCCTCAGCAACCCTGTGAGCTCTCCATGCTGAGGAATGTCAAAGGAGCACTGCAGTCCCCTCACCTTCATGCCCCTAGCACCCTGCAACAGCAGTCTGCCTGCTGCCATGTTAATGATTTGATCTTTGCTGTTGGAGCAGAGCAGAGTGGCAGGCACAGCTGTCAGAACTTCCCAGAGCTTTGAAAGGGGAGGGGCACATGCCTGCAGGACAGCTGAGATCAAAACACTGAGCAGAGCGGTCACCGTGAGCGTTGTGGGATACTGGGGGAAGCCAGTTATATCGACATAGTGAACAGCCGCTTCTACACTGGCGCTTTGTCGCTTTAACTTTGCCACAAAAAGCTTTATTCCTCTCGTTGAGGTGGTTTTATTTTGTCAGCAAAACAGCAGAGTTTTGCCGCCAAAAGCAGCTTTGTAGTGTGTACACCTCCACTGTTTTGTCAGCAAAAGGCAGCTTTTGCCGACAAAACTTTGTAGAATAGACAAGGCCTAAGTCAGGGCATGGCTACACTTGCAGATGTAGAGCGCTGTGAGTTAAACTCGCCTTCGTACAGCGCAGTAGGGAAAGCACTGCAGTCTGTCCACACTGACAGCTGGCAGCGCAGTGGCATGGCCACATTTGCGGCACTTGCAACGGCATTGGGAGTGGTGCATTATGGGCAACTATCCCAGCATGTAAGTGACTGCAACACGCTTTTCAAATGGGAGAGTGTGACAGGGCGTGTGTATGTGGGGGGAGAGAGAGTGGGTTTTTGGGGTGCTGAGAGTGTCTCAGCATGCTGTCTTGTAAGTTCAGACTCCCCTCCCCTCCCCCTCGCCTCTCTCTCACTCACTCAAAGCAAACAGTAAATGTTTGCTTTTTCTTGGAGCTGATAAGCAGCCGGCTTCTCCGAAACGGAGCTTTGAAAGGGCATTTCTGCATTCCTGCAGCCGATTTCACAACAATGACAAGAGTGGCCACTTGACTTAAGGGGATTATGGGACATTTCCGGAGGCCGATCACAGCACAGTAATGCAACACCTCGTCCACACTGGCGCTGCAGCGCTCCAGCGGGGGCACAGCAAATGTTATTCCACTCGCCAAGGTGGAGTACCAGCAGCGCTGTAGCCATGGAGTCAGAGCCCTCTACGTGCCTTGCCAGTGTGGACGGGGAGTGAGCTAGGGCACCCAGGGCTGCTTTATTGCGCTGTAACTCGCAAGCGTAGCCAAGCCCTCAGTTAGGCCTTGTATACCAGCTATACAGGTATAGTTATACCTGTATAACCCCTTGTGTGGACATGCGTAGTCTGGTGTAAGAGTGGGCTTTGTTGGTTCAGCTTCAATCCTTTCCTACGTGTCCACATGGGAGTTATACCAGTATAACCTTATAATTCACACCTTAGCTTATACCAAAAAACTACCTTTCCCATATAGACAAGAACTGAAAGCACTTTAGAAAATTTTACCCTTGACCAAAATTGTACTGGTTAAGTTAAAGGTATTTTATACCAGTATAGTTCAAGCAGTGTGAAACCTTGTGCAGACACTTTTAATACAATATAAACATGGCTTATATCAATTTCACTTAAGGGTCACACAAGGTTCATTTTAAACCAATTTAAACTTAAACCAATGCACTTTTGAATAAAGATGAAGCCTAATTTGATCAGTCTTATGGGTATTTTAGGAACAAACAGCGACATATGTTGCATTCAAATGAGCAAAAGTATGTTGATAGCACTAAAAAAAAACCCCACACCAATGAAACATAGGATATCTGTACACAGCAATTAGACACCCACGGCTAGCCCGTGCCAGCTGACTTGGGTTCATGGGGTTTGAGCTAAGGGACTGTTTAATGTGGTGTAGATGTTTGGACACGGGCTGGCACCCAGGCTCTAAGACCCTGCGAGGTGGGAATGTCCCAGAGCTCGGGCTGCAGCCAGAGCCCAAACATCGACACCACAATTAAACAGTCCCTTGGCCTGAGCCCCATGAGCCCAAGTCAGCTGGCACGGGCCAGCCGTGGGTGTCTAATTGCAGTGTAGACATACCAATAGACTACCTCAAGAGCCCAGAAGGATCCTGGCCAGTTAGCACAAGCAGAGGCAACTTTATAGCTATTAAACATAACTGACTTTGGAGCTGGGCAGGGATCCAGAGGCTTAGCATCTGGGTGCTGTAATTGCCAAAAGCAGGATAGCATAGTGGAATACTCCACCCTGGCTTCTTTTGTTTGTTCTTTATTATGAATTATTTAAAACAAAACATGTTCCTAATCATCAGGCCTTCTCTCTATATTTTACAATCCCTTTCTCAAGCGATTGAGGGAGGTTTTGTGGCGGGGAATAAGGTTGAGAAAATCAAAAATAGTGTCTACTTTAGGAACTTGTTATTACATTTCTTCTACTTTTATTTACTGATAACTGTGGGACTGATCCAAAGCCCACTAAGTCAATAGGAAGACTCTACCTGCAGTACATGGAAAATAGTTAATGCATTAGTCCAATGAGATATGGGCGTATTTGTTACGGGAATATGGGTTTCCAGTACTGTGCAATTAGGAAAGTACTCTATAGTTAAGAGTCTGTCATTTGCTAAGATCTCTTTTTGTAGTTGTTATACAAGTGAACTCATTAAAAATAAAGCTCAGTACACACTCCAAAGAGAAGAGGTAAGGTAGTAATTAAGAGAATTGTGCAAACTCTTCACCTGCCTGTAGCAAAAGTATCATTTGCAAGCACCTATATATGAAAAGGTTTGCTAGGCTACTTTCCTCCATGAATAAACAAGTTCTTGTATAGGTGAGAAACCCACACTCCTTTGGGTCAACCCTCTCTATATAAGTTACACCCTCTGGGGAGGAAGCTGGGAATCAACAGCTGGAACAAGAGGCAAGGAAGGCCATGGTTGGTTTTGCTCCCAACTCTAGGGAGCCAGCAATCTCCCCCCACTCCCATGTACACCCGCCTCAGGAGAAAGCAAGAAATACAGGGGACAGGAAGTCCACCAGGCCTTTAGATACTTTCAGTAACTTTTTAACCCAGGCACCAGCTGATTGTCAACTATCACCCCCACACACACCTCACCCCCCACACACAGAGTGCCTGAATCTATTTTTTAGTAGCAAACAGAGGGGAAGAAGGGTGGTAGAGCATGTTGGCTGGGGCACCTGAACAGAGGGACAGGGAGGAAGATGGTTGGGAGGGGGAGTTAAAAAAGGCTAACAACCAAGTTATGTACTTTTGTTATTTTGCTTGCATGTTGTCTGTAGATTACTAGTTAATGTCTTGTCTATTTAGATCATAAGCTCTTGAAGGCAGGGACTGTGTCTTCCTATATTTTTGTACAGTGCCTGGCACAGTGGGGCTTCAAGTGTGATTGGGGCCTTGGGACACTACTGCAATACAACTAATAATAATGTACCCAAGTGTACCCCACAGAGCCATGGAAGAACTGGAACATTTTTGTTATAATGTTCTTTCAGGACATTACCACTAAAAAGTGATGATTTAGTAGCAGCATGCTTAGCCCCTCAGGCATGAAGGGGCCCCTTACATCGCTCTCTGTTGACTCCCCCCCTCCCCCAAGCCAACAGCTGCACTAGCATTGAAGAGTGCCACAGAAATGATTGCCATAAAAAAACAATCAACCAACAAAAACAAAAAAACATCGAGGGAGTAAAAAGGGAGAAACTGAGATGTTGGGGGCACCAACAGAGGCTCAAAGAAGAATCCCCTCTTTCCATCAAAGAAAAAAGAATACTAACGCTCTCTTTCTTGTTGTCATCCCTGTTTTCTAAGCACAGAAGAGCCCAAAGATAAATAATACCCTTAAGCAAACAACCATATTATCACATAATCATAAGGCCAAATCCTAACCATGAATTATAGGGGTAGGGAGAGGCACACAAGCCCCAAACAGCTGCCTAAATTGGTTGTGCATGGGCTGGCCAATCCCAAGGACAGGATCTGTGTGGGCTCTGCTGGTGGAAGCTGTGAATCTGATTGGGAGCTGGGGAACCCAAGCAAATGGCTTCCTCCCCAAGTCCCTCCATCTAGGTACTCTTATGGGCCTCATCACCATAGTATGAAGCAGCTCACAGGTATGGAGATATGTATCCTCGCACACTGTGCGGTAGGCAAGTGCTATTTAACAGATGGGGAACTGGCACATAGAGAGATTTTATGACTTCTCCAAGGTCACACAGAAAATCTGAGAACTGAACCCAGGTCTCCATGAACCCTACTCCCGTTCCTTACCCGTGCAACGCCATTCAGACCTTGATTCCATCTCTGCCTTATGCTAGGCTATGGCAGGTGCAGCAATCACTCCAGCCCTGCATTAACCCTCTCCATGGTGGGGAATGGGGAGAAAAGAGAGCTGATGTGGTTGTGTGTGTAGTCTATGGGGTAGCTGGGGGCTCTTTCCTCTGCCAACTACACCCCTTTTCTCATGTGAATACTATGTCTGCTCAGCTGCTCCCTCTCTCTTGCCCCTCCTCCACCTGAAATGTACTGTTGCCTCCCATCAGCTCCTCCCTTTCCCTCACAGGCCTCTCTTTGCTCTCAGCAGGGGAGGCAATGGGGCATGGCGGGGTGGGGAGGCCTAGAGATGCAGCAAGGAAGAGAAGCAGCTGAGAGTCCTGGGCCCCAGGAAAGCAGCAGTGAAGTGGAGGAGGAGGTGGTAGCAGCAATAGCCCTAACATAAAGCCGGCCAGTAAAGCAGGCCACAGGACGACAATTCAGTTTCGTGACAACTTTTAAGGTTTGAAATTTCTTTTCAATCCACCTTGGAACGAGACCAAAACCTTTCCAATGCGTGCATGAAACAGAATGATCAAAACATGTGGTTTTGGATTTAAAAGTCAGGTTTTTGATTTCTCTCTCTCTCTGGTCAGATGTGACCATTCAACCCTGTACTGCAGAAACATGTCGAAAACTTCATTGAAATCTATACGACTCAGCAAAAAACATTTCACTTGAGTGAAACAACATATTTAGATGAAAATACATTTATTTGAAAATGTTCTGCACAGCTCCAGGGGCCAACATTAATTGGGAGGTTGCTTTAAGTTATGGGGGGAGGCAGCCAGTATTAGGGCATGTCTACACTACGAATTTGCCGACGCAAGTTACGTCGGCATAAAGCTGCCACAGTTTGTATATCATGCATGTGCCTGCATTCTTGCCTCCTTGTGTCAACAGTGCACATACTCACCAGGAGTGCTTGTTTTGATGTACACTGTGGTGCACCACAGGTAGGTATCCCAGTGTGCAACCTGCCACGATCCAGTGCACTGGGAAGCTTTGGCAATGCATGGTGGGGCAGAAACGAGCCATGCGGGGTAGCTAGGTCTGCAGGGTCATGTTCCCATCATGCAGTTTTCTCCACCCCCTAATGCCATCTCTATCCCATAATTCTCATGCCTATTTTGAAAATCGTATGAACACTTGTGGGACCTGTTGCTGTCCACCATCTCTGACAGAAGCATGGAGACTGCACAGCTCTGCTGCACTATTGTCATGAGCGTTGCATGCACAGGATGCACAATACTCCGGTATTTACAGAGCTGCAAGAAGAGCCTCAGGGAATATGATGATTTCTTGGAGGGCAGATTGCTGTGGGACATAATGAGAACCAATTCAAGATTGTTGGTGGTGTTCACAGAGCAGCTGCAAATGGTGGAACATTGCTTCTGGGCCTGAGAAATGAGCACTGACTGGTGGGAACGCATCATAATGCAGGCTTGGGATGATGAGCAGTGTCTGCAGAACTTTTGGATGCGCAAGGCCACATTCTTGGATGTCTGTGCCAAGCTCGCCCCAGCCCTCCAGTGCAGGAACACCAGAATGAGAGCTGCACTGACAGTGGAGAAGTGAGTTGCAATCGCACTGTGGAAACGTGCAATACTGGATTGCTACCAGTCAGTGGGAAATCATTTCGGACTTCAGAAATCCACGGTGGGAGCTGTGACAGGGTTCCCTCTCCATTCGTGGCACTTCCTGCTGGTTGCTCTGGGGATTAGCTCCATCTCTCTGCTACACCCTCCTCTGCGGTCTCTCCACCCATCTTTTCTCTGTCTGCAGCTATCTCGCTCTCAGTGCTGCCACTTCCGGTCCGTGGCTTGGTCCTCCAGCCAGGTCACAAAGTCCCTCTCCTTCTGGGGTGCAGCGGGGTAGTCACCCATTCCTGCCCTGAGGGGTTAAAAGCTAGCCCTTGGAGAGGGCTGGGAGCCTTAGGCTGGGCTGATTGGGAGGCAGCCTCAGCTGTGGCCATGCCCCAAACAGACTCAGGTGGCCCTATAAAGGCAGGGAAGCCAGGGGCAGTCTCTCTCTGCTTGTAGAGAGAGAAGGGCCTGGCTGCTAGGGAGCTGAGCAGGGTACTGGGAGTGGAGCAGGGCTGGGGAAAGGCTAGAGGAGCTGGGGATTTCCAGCCTGGAAAACCCCCAGGCTGCGGGCCTAGCTGAGGGCCTAAGACCAGTACCGGGCTGCAGAAGGGCAGCCCAGCTATAGAGAGAGGCAGCAGGTCCAACCCAACCTTGCCTGTGATGAGTGGCAATCATACTGCAGTCTGCCCCAGGGAGCCAGGGCTAGATGGTGACTGGCAGTAGCCTTACACTGAGGCGAAGTGGGGTTAGTGGATGGGGGTTCCCCTGGGTGGGGAGACCCAGAACCTGAGAGTGTGGAGGTACTGCCAGGGGGGCAGCACCCCAGAGAAAGGGGCACCGGGGTCTGGGAGGGACATGGGGGCCCAGCAGTAGCGGATCACCAGCCAACAAAGGGCGCTCCAGAGGGCTGGTGAGCTAATTCCCATGGACGACCAGCAGGAGGTGCCGCAGGGGTGAGTCCGCACTGCTACATGGGGAAATCACAGTCTTTCTGGACCAGCTGTACATCAGGTGTCTGCCACGCCTTGAGCTGCTAGGGGAACCCAGTCCCACCCTCTAAGCTGGGCTCCAGCCCAGGGACCTGATAACATGCAGCCTAGGCCTGTACTGCCTTTGACCTTTGCTGCTATTTCTCTGGGCTTTTTCCTACCTAACTGGCACCCCCGCCCCAATCCTCTGGGCTCACCAGCTTCTCCACTCTCTCCTCTCAGGAAGGCAGGCAGCACAAACTCCCTGCAGACTCATACACGCTTCCCCCTTTCCAGGAGTGACTACCCTTCTCTAGCAGCTGCCTCCTAGCCTGTAACCAGCTACCTGTCTTTCTATAGGCCCTGCCTGTTCCTGCCCAGGTGATCCCGTTCCTCCTCCATTAGCTCTCTGGTTGTAGCCTAATTAGTAGGTAGGACCCATCTGGACACACCCATCTTTTGCCGGGCCAATGTGGTGCATGCCCCATCACAGGGCCATTGTCCTGCAAGTGTGAAAGGCCATTAATCGTCTCCTGCTACGCAGGACTGTGACTGTCAGCAATGTGCAGGATTGATTGGATGGATTTGCAGCAATGGGATTCCCAAACTGTAGTGGAGCGATAGATGGCAAGTATATCCTTATTTTGACACCAGACCACCCTTGCCACAGTATACATCAACACAAAGTACTATTTTTCTATGGTTATGCAAGAGCTGGTGGAGCACCGGGTATGCTTCACCAACATTGGTGGTGGCTGGTGGGGGAAGGTGCAAGACTCTTGCATCTTTAAGAACACAGGACTGTTCAGAAAGCTACAGGCATGGGGGGGTGGGGTAAGACTTTCTTTCCTGACTGACAGGCTAACGTTGGTGATGTTGAAATGTCAATAGTGATCGTGGGGAACCCAGCCTACCTCTTAATCCCCTGGCTCATGAAGCCATCACCAGCCACTTTGACAGCACCAAAGAAAGATTCAGCCATCTGCTCAGCAGGTGCAGAGTGACAGTTGAATGTGCTTTTGGAAGACTGAAAGGATGCTGGTGTTGTTTACTCACCAGACTGGATCTCAGTGGGGAAAAAATAAAAACATCCCAATGGTTATGGCTGCCTGCTGCATCCTGCACAATATCTGGGAAGAAAGGTGGGAAAGTTGCTGCCAGGTGGAGGTAAAACAGGTGTCTGCTAAGTTTGAACAGCCAGACACAAGGTCTATCATAAGAGCTCAATGCAGAGCTATACAGCTCAGGAAGGCTTTGAAAGACCAATTTAAGAGCGAGCTACAGTAATATGTTGTGGTGTACTATGCTCCAAATTGCCCTGCAGTTTGGAGACCTGTTAGGAATTGTGTGGTGCTTGGTACACACCTATGAACATAATACTGACATAATGCACCTATTAATGTTGTGGTGCTTACTGTACGTTTGTGATTACTACACTGTGTTTGTCACTGATCCTATGGGTTGTGTCATAGTGTACAATACCACTACTTTCACTGCCACCAGACATTATGCACCATATGTTGGAACCCAATAAAGATTAATTACTTTCCAAACAATTGAGTTCTATTGACTAACAAAAACATCTTAAAACAAATTCTGTGCAAGTTAAAAGCAAATACATTAAAACCTTAATAAATGTATGGAATAGAGTGTAAAGAAGGAATATTTATGTCCATTTTAGCTACACACACATCAACAGTGACTCTCCCAGGTCAGTGTATGTGAAGCTGTGGTTGTTCTTAATATCCCCCAAGATGGAGTGGTAGAGGTAGCGATGCAGCCCCTGATGCCACATGGACTGTTGAGGGGGTTCATAGGGAGGTGCTGTAATGGAGTTCTCCAAGGACCGCAAACTGGGCCGGATTAACGCAGGGGCTTTAGGGGCTATAGCCCAGGGCCCTGAGCTAAGCGGGGCCCCAGCGCAGCGGGGCTCAGGCTGCCTGCATACCGTGGCTCCATACCTCTCCCAGAAGTGGCCAGCTGCTGGCACGTCTCTGCGGCCCCTGGTGGGGGGGGAGGCAGCAGCTCCTCACGCTGCTCCCTCCCCCAGCACCGTCCCCGCAGCTACCGTTGGCCAGGAACCGGCCAATGGGAGCTGCGGGGGCGGCACTTGTGGGCGTGGGCAGCACATGGAGACATGCTGTTCCCCTCCCCCCAGGGGCATGCAGAGATGTGCCAGCAGCTGGCCGCTTCCGGGAGTGGCATGGGGCCACAGCATGCAGCCTGCCTGAGCCCTGCTGCACCAGTGGCTGGGAGCCACCTGTGGTAAGCACCTCCCAGATGGAGCCTGCACCTCTTGCACCCCCTCCCGCACCCCTGCCCCAGGTCAGAATCCCCTCCTGCACCAAACTCCCTCCCATAGCCCGCACCCCTCACTGTGCATGGCATCACCTACAGCAACAGCCATGGTGAGTATGGCCAGCCACAGGTGAGGGAAATGAGGAGGGACTTGCTCAGATGCATGAAACTATATGGAAGTACAGGGCAACAGCACTGATTACACTGGTCACACTGGTCTACAATTTTTGAGAAGTCGTCTGCTTCAGAGATAAAATGTGCTATTTATTATGTATTTTGATGTGCTGAATTCAAATATGACAATTAAAACAACTGATTGGCTACTGTTTCTAAGATATTTAAGTTTTTACATTTTATATCTATGTATATTGTGTCGATAGTAGAGTTTTAATCATAAATTGTAAACCCAGGTCTTTTCATGTGTTTATGGTTGCTTTACATGATAATATTTCACCTGTCCTGTTTATGTAACACTTTAAAAATCAGCAAAAGGGTTATATAAATAAAATTTATTATGAAACAAAAGGCAAAAAATTATTATGTACATAGTTTAGTCCTATTCAGTGTCTACTCGGCGCTTCTTGGCTTGTCTCTTGTATTCATTAAATGGAGCATCTCTTGTCACTGTCCAGCAATAGTCTGCAAGCATTGATGGGCTCCATTTGCCCTGATAGCGTTTCTCCATTGTTGCAATGTCCTGGTGAAATCGCTCGCCGTGCTCTTCGCTCACTGCTCCGCAGTTCAGTGCAAAAAAATGTATTTTTAGTGACATGTTGCAACCAAGGCTTTTGTATGCCTTGAGGAGGTTTTCCACCAACAACCTGTAGTTGTCTGCCTTGTTGTTTCCGAGAAAATTTATTGCCACTAACTGGAAGGCTTTCCATGACGTCTTTTCCTTGCCACGCAGTGCATGGTCAAATGCATCATCTCGAAGAAGTTCACAAATCTGAGGACCAACAAAGACACCTTCCTTTATCTTAGCTTCACTTAACCTTGGAAATTTTCCACGGAGGTACTTGAAAGCTGCTTGTGTTTTGTCAATGGTCTTGACAAAGTTCTTCATCAGACCCAGCTTGATGTGTAAGGGTGGTAACAAAATCTTCCTTGATTCAACAAGTGGTGGATGCTGAACACTTTTCCTCCCAGGCTCCAATGACTGTCGGAGTGGCCAATCTTTCTTGATGTAGTGGGAATCTCTTGCACGACTATTCCATTCGCAGAGAAAACAGCAGTACTTTGTGTATCCAGTCTGCAGACCAAGCAAGAGAGCAACAACCTTCAAATCGCCACAAAGCTGCCACTGATGTTGGTCATAGTTTATGCACCTCAAAAGTTGTTTCGTGTTGTCATAGGTTACCTTCATATGGACTGCATGACCAACTGGAATTGATGGCAAAACATTGCCATTATGCAGTAAAACAGCTTTAAGACTCGTCTTCGATGAATCGATGAACAGTCTCCACTCATCTGGATCGTGAACGATGTTGAGGGCTGCCATCACACCATCGATGTTGTTGCAGGCTACAAGATCACCTTCCATGAAGAAGAATGGGACCAGATCCTTTTGACGGTCACGGAACATGGAAACCCTAACATCACCTGCCAGGAGATTCCACTGCTGTAGTCTGGAGCCCAACAGCTCTGCCTTACTCTTGGGTAGTTCCAAATCCCTGACAAGGTCATTCAGTTCACCTTGTGTTATGAGGTGTGGTTCAGAGGAGGAGGATGGGAGAAAATGTGGATCCTGTGACATTGATGGTTCAGGACCAGAAGTTTCATCCTCTTCCTCGTCTGACTCAAGTGAGAATGATTCTGGTGCATCAGGAACCGGCAGTCCTTCTCCGTGGGGTACTGGGCGTATAGCTGATGGAATGTTTGGATAATGCACAGTCCACTTTTTCTTCTTTGACACACCTTTCCCAACTGGAGGCACCATGCAGAAGTAACAATTGCTGGTATGATCTATTGGCTCTCTCCAAATCATTGGCACTGCAAAAGGCATAGATTTCCTTTTCCTGTTCAACCACTGGCGAAGATTTGTTGCACAAGTGTTGCAGCATATGTGTGGGGCCCACCTCTTGTCCTGATCTCCAATTTTGCAGCCAAAATAAAGCTGATAGGCTTTCTTAACCATAATGGTTATACTGCGCTTGTGTGATGCAAAAGTCACTTCACCACAAACATAGCAGAAGTTATCTGCACTGTTCACACAAGTACGAGGCATCTCTGCTCACTTTGGCTAAACAGAAATGTGTCCCTTTGCAAAATCAAACACTGACAAATAAGAGCGCACGACACTGTATGATTTCTAGAGCTGATATAGGGCAATTTGTTCAGCAAAGTGATGTAAGCTTCGTTATGATTGCATCATCCATGACTTCTAGGAATAACATGATGCAATTCATATCATGTATGATGCAATACCAGCTACAGATTGCATCATTCATTGTTTTGCCTAAAAAGCAAGTACTGTCCAAACCCAGTCATAGATTTATTCATAGATCCAGTCAAAGATGTATTTTAGTCATTTCTGGTTTAAATTGAGATCCCTTCCCTTTATAACTCACTTATCCTCCGCCATTCCCAAGTCAAGGGACCAGAGGCGTAGCGATCACCCTCCGTACCCTCCAACCGGAGGGGGCCCCGCAAGGAAGGGGGCCCCTAAAAGTGGCAAAATAAATTCCGCATTCCAGTTTCTGCATTGTAAGGGGCCCCGCCCGGACATATGTTCGGAGGGGGCCACCGTTCGGAGGGGGCCACGTTCTTTGTTGCTATGGCCCTGCAAGGGTCGTATATACTGACCCAATAGCATATCTTGAAAACTAGAGAAAATCAACAATTTTAAGCATCATTTTCGTTCTCAGTGACCCAGAATTAGTAAAGTTTGACTACATTTATTTCAGAAGCATTTTGGCTGTAGAGCAGTGTTACCGGCATCATTTTTCACAGGTGGTGGTGATTTTAGATGATATCTCACTCTTGAAGGTAACAAAGGCACAGAGAGCACAGCTGCCCGGGACCCTATGCTGCTAGTTTATTGCAATGGTGCCTGCCAAAGTTATCGTCAACTGGCATGGGAAAGCGTCCTATCACCGAGGAAGAAATAAAGCTGCCATCCCTAAAAACCTTCAGGAGAGGATTGCAAAGTACCTCCATGGAAGTTTTATCAATATCTCTCAGGAGAATTCCAGGGACATCCCTGCGTACATAAACAAACTGCTCTGCATAGTCTCCCTGCCAAACTCTAAAGGGGAATGACAAGTAGATAATTCTACCTATATTTGTTGTTCCACTACCTCTTCTAGTACAAGTAAATTAATGAAAAGTCGATAGCTGTGTCTTGCTAAGTTGGGGGCACCATTACTGTAATGGGAAATAAATGTACACACCAGAGGTTCCTTCCCCTGCATGAGGCTCACCTATGTTCAACGGCTTGGATTGACTGGACTGCAGTGGATTCTCAAACAGGTCCTGGCTCACAGCCTATCTGGTCACATCTTGTCCTCCTCTTCCTCATCCACTTCCTCCTCACTGTTCAGGCCAGGGGCCTGTGACTCGGGCTTCTCAGAGGCATCCATGGTGGTGTGTGGCGCGGTTGTGGGGTCTACGCCAAGTGTGGCATACAGCTCTTTGTAAAAGCGGCAGGTCTTCAGCTCAGCACTGGATTGATTGTTGGCCCCTCTGGCTTTCTGATATGCTGCTGCGGTTCCTTCACTTTCATGTGGCATTGCTGAGGATCCCTGTCACACCCTTTCTCCTGCATCCCCCACGCAATCTGCTCGTAGATTTTGGATGTTCCTATGGCTGGTCTGTAGCTGTGCTTGCACAGCCTCTTCTCCCCACAGGCCCAGGAGATCCAATATCTCCTGTCTACTCCAGGCCAGAGCATATCTGGAGTGTGTAGCCAGCATGATCAGCTGAGCAGTTGTGCACTACAATGAAGAGCTGCTAGTGGTGTGCTCGCCAAGATGCACCATCAGGAAAAAGGCATTTCAAAAATCTGTGGATTTTAAGTGTGGGGGGTGGGGCTCCTAGTCTCAGTGACTCCTGGGCAGTGTCATTAACAATTGTGACCAGAGTGGTCAGTGTCGGGCATTGTGGGACAGCTTCTGGAGGACTGTTAGGGTTGATGTAAGTAATGAAGTGTCTATACTCACTCTTCGTTGATCTTAGCACATTAACCATGGCTCAATGCCGCTCGGGGAGATGGTGTTACTATGTCAGTGTAATGGAGAACTAACATCAGTAGGAGACAAATTTAAGCGTAGACATGCACAACTAAGTCGAGGCAAGGCGGCTTACATCAGCCTAATTTTGTAGTTTAGACCAGGCCTTCTATAATTGTGGGAGAGGAACAGCCCCCTTACATTAATTAATAATTTTTCAAAGCAAGTTTCTACAACAGCTTGAGCAGTGAAAACTAAAACTTATTTTAACATAGCTGGCACAAATGATACCAAAAGCTACACTGGCCTATCTAAAAAGGACAGAGACAAGTCAGTACTGTCTGAAATAGTGGAAGTTCCACATATGCTTGGGTGAGAGAGGGGTCTGCTCAGATGTGTGTAACTTGTCTACAGAAGAGATACAAAAGGTACTTTTAAAAAATGTGTTGCAGTGTTTAACAGACTGGGATGTGTTAAGAGTGTAATGCATCACACAGATCTAGATACCACTGAGAGATAATATCTATTGACAGACAACATTTAAGAGGCTAAATAATCCCTTCATCTGGCAGGAGTTCAGATCATCTATCCTAACCCCTCATCCTAGATGTTTTCATTTGTGTGCTGCATTATTGAGCTAAATTCTGCCAGTTCTTTTTGGCGGGTATGTTTTATTTGCATTTGATATTCCAAAAAAAGGGAAAGTGTAACAGTAGTCTTTGGAGTGAGTAGATATGGATCCCAAGGATATGACTGTTTTATAACAATGACCCATGGCAGGGGACTAGGGTGACCAAATGTCCCGATTTTATAGGGACAGTCCCGATTTTTTGGGTCTTTTTCTTATATAGGCTCCTATTACCCACCACCCCCTGTCCCGATTTTTCATATTTGTTGTCTGATCACCCTACAGGGGACTGGGTCCAGAAAATAAAGACCAGTCTTTTACTAGCACTCCTGGGTCCCATATTTATTAAACAAACCTTATGCTAGCTGAGAACAGAGCTGATCATCTCAAAACTCTTGTGCTAATTAACTGTATTTAAAACAAAAAAACAACCAATCAAACCATACAAAACAACCCTCCCCCTAAATTTTTTAAAAAGCCTTGTGCTTCCACAGCACATTCTGCTTTGATCATTTTTGTCAAAAAGGAGGTGGCTTATCTCTCCTTCCCAGTGTCAGTCTGCACCAGGAACACAATATTGGTTTAACAACCAATGCCAGAAAATTATCTGAACCCTCAGGAAGAGGGAAGGTCTTTTTAAAAAAATCAATTCATTGGGCCTTGCAGCCTCTATCTGATTTTTGATGCTCAGCTTGAGTACAAGGATCTGATCAGGAGTATTTTCAAAACCTAACTACAATACCTTAACAATAGACCATATTCTTACCAGACATTCCATTTTCAACTGCCAAGTAAGCATTTACCCCTCTAGTATAAAACATACCATAGTTTGTTTTATTAATTTTTAATTAAAATTTAACAGAGTATGTATGATTTCTAGCAGATGGAGGACAAGGCACAGCTTTGACCCTGGTTATGTTTTTGTTTAACCCCCTTCAGAGAAGCACAGTCACTGTGCTTTAATATACAGCCTGTCACCACCAAACCTGTTAGTGTACATTATGGACTAATAATACTAATTATATTGTCAAACAATTCAAACTGGGTAACAATACAAGCTCCTCTGAAATGAGATGTGCTATAGGTAATGAAACCCACTTTTCTTTATACAGTCACAAAACCCTGATTTGAGCAATCTGATGTTAAAATAAATAATGGGTCTGATTGCCCCCTCCTATAGGAAAACCTAGGGAGGAAGGCAAGAAGGAGGAAATCTCCTTCTAAATTTTTTCATGGATGTGTGTGGGGGGGTACTCCCTCTGGACTAACCTTAGGATGGGTGAGAACACACCTGTGGAAACTTAACACAGCCTAAAGAAATTTCCTGGGAAATTTCTGCTGGCTAGGGAGGGGGCAGATTCATGTCTCCCTGGTCCACCCACTCACCACTTGTCGATCTCTGACATGCAGAATGCCCTCCAAAGGGTCTGGAGCATGTGAAAGGTGGGGTGGGCAGGAAAGGGGGCAATTGCTATGGAGACTACCGACCCTCCTTTCCACGAAGAGAGGTGTGATTGATGTGCCGAGGGTCCCCTCTGCTCATGGATCACGGGGGCACAATTGGACCTAGTTTATCTGAGGTACTGTAAGAATGGAAACCACATTTCAGTCTTCAGTAGAATGTTTGTTACCTGCAAGTCACCTGCAGTTAGTTTCCTGCAAGTCTCGTACAGTATTACAGGGCTCTATGGTGACAATGAATCTAGCCCATCAAGAGCAGGAAGCGTAAGGAGTAGGGCCCATGACTTCCATCCAGCTCATTTCGTTAAGTTAGCTCTCTCTCTTTGAAAACAAAATTCAAATGAAGCCAATGGAACTCTGTATGTAATGGGTCTGGATGGCAGTTGAATCTCTTACCCTATGAGTAGGGCCCTACCAAATTCACGACCATGAAAAACGTGTTACGGACCGTGAAATCTGGTCTCCCCTATGAAATCTGGTCTTTTGTGGGCTTTTACCCTATAGTATAGAGATTTCACCGGGGAGACCAGTATTTCTCAAATTGGGTGTCCTGACCCAAAAGGGAGTTGCAGGGGGGGTCATAAGGTTATTTTAGGGGGGGTCACGGTATTGCCACCCTTACTTCTGCACTGCCTTCAGAGCTGGGTGGCTGGAGAGTGGTAGCTGTTGGCCAGACACCCAGCTCTGAAGGCAGCGCCCTGCCAGCAGCAGTGCGGAAGTAAGGGTGGCAATACCATCCCATGCCACCCTTACTCCTGCGTTGTTGCCTTCAGAGCTGGGCAACCAGAGAGTGGTGGCTGCTGACTGAGGGCCCAGCTCTGCAGGCAGCAGCGCAGAAGTAAGGGTGGCAATACCATACCATGCCATCCTTACTTCTGTGCTGCTGCTAGAGGTAGCTCTGCCTTCAGAGCTGGGGTCCCGGCCAGCAGCCGCCGCTCCCCAGCTGCCCAGTACCACAACTCCCCCTACAATAACCCTGCGATGCCCCCAAAACTCCTTTTTGGGTCAAGACCCCTACAATTACAACACCATGAAATTTCAGATTTAAATAGCTGAAATCGTGAAATTTATGGTTTTTAAATTCCTATGACCATGAAATTGACCAAAATGGACAGTGAATTTGGTAGGGCCCTGCCTATGAGACCTGAATTTGGGAACAGCTTCATGACTCTTGCAACTGCAGGATTATAAAAGTTGAAAGGATTATGCAGATGGTTTCCTTAGTCTGTCTCTGTGCTAGCAGTAGTAGTATATTGGTTACAGGAAGGCAGGCAAACACACAGAGCCAAAGGAGGAGGAATCAGGAAAACACCACAGGGGCGGGAGAATGACAGGAGGAAGGGTGTGAGAGAGAATCTACTCATACTCACACACTTTTTCCCTCAGATGCTATCCCTGGAAGTTGAAAACGTGCTCTCCTAGGACAAAGCCAAGTGTAAGAGAGAAAGAGGAGGCTAAGTCTGGTCCCTGGCACAAAAAGAAAAAGAGGAGCAGAAAGGGGACCCTTTCTTGGTAGTGGGGCCTCTTCCCTGTGAAGATCCTCCTCTAACATACACACATAGTACTAGTCACTATCCTGCTCTTCTTGTGTAAGATTAGAAGTGAGAGAACTTCAGCTCAATTTTGCTTTGAGCTGCCGCCATTTTTTTGTCCCCAACCTCCCAGGCTTCAGGTTCATATAAAAAAAACAGTTTAGAAGACTCTACGCTGATGAGAAAAAATGATGTCCCAGGTTAACAGCTGGTATAAATCTATAACTTCAGTGGAGGTAAACCAGTTTACACCAGCTGTGGACCTGCCCAGGAGCGGTGCCAGGGTTTTTGCCGCCCTAGGCGGCAGCACTCCTCCTCTGAGCATTCGGCAGCGGGGGTCCTTCCGCTCCGCGTCTTCGGGGCACTTCGACGGCGGGTCCCAGAGTGAGTGAAGGACCCGCCGCCGAATTTCTGCCGAGGGTGGCAAAATGCCGCCCCCCCAAATCCTGCCGCCCTAGGCAACCGCCTAGGGTCGCCTAGTGGAAGCGCCGGCCCTGGACCTGCCCCACATGTCCTTTCTAAAAGGGGTGCTACATCGATAGCTTGATTGGTGTTCCCTATTGTGCCTACGGACTGGAGGAGAGCTGTTAGATGTTCTCTCATTCTCCTGGTTTCGATACAGTTTACTGACAGCCTGTACACTATTTACACACACTTTCCTACAGATGAATTATTTTGTACTTTGGTGCTGCAATGCTGCCATCTGCTGGAATAAAATCCAAACGTTAACATTGTCCAGGGAGCCCTTAGATTACAGGAAAGAAATACATCTTTTAAATCTCTTTCCCCGGTGGGGCAGTTTGCTATAGAAGTACGGCTGACATATTTTTCTCTTCTGTGTTCATCACAGACCTTGGTTTTGCATTTTAAATTTTTTGCATAATGTTGACATTGATGAGAGTTTGTCTGAGTAAAAGCCAGAGGATTTGGCCACTTCCACCCCCACATATATGATATCCCAGGAAGGTCTGTATGTCAGTGGTTATACAGAAGGTGGAAGATTTGGGGCTGAGGAGCAATTATAGCCAAGGGCACCAGGGCAAACTCCTATAGAAAAGGCCACCAAATGTGTAGTCAAAACAGAGTAGATGAGACCTTGGGTTCTGAGGCTTTCATTTGAAAGACACACACACACAGGCCTGATTCCGCTCTCACTTATACTGATATAACACCATCGATGTCAGTGTTATGATTCCTGATTACATCAGTATAAGTGAGAGCAGAATCAGGCCGAGATTGAATTCTATGTGAATTTATTTTCTCTCACTCAGAAGCTGAATGGCTAAGTCAACCACACCAGGACTCAAATCTATGGTTTCAGAGATTACATATGTCACAGCTGAGGGTTAGTCACTGCGTAATCCCCACCGACCATACAGCGAGTAGTTGCAATTTGGTGACTAGTATTGCCATAGAAATGTCATTTTGATAAAGGAAAAATGAAACTATGGAAACTTTCAGTCTGTTCATCAAACCTGTAAGAAGATGGAACAATGCTAAATACTGGGCAAAGAAATTAGCCTCGATCCAAAGCACTTTAAAGTAAAAAAAATTAATAAATCCTAGACTACAGAAGAGAACAATTAGTTCATTCTATTCACTCCCTGCCAGTACAGATAAACAGTGAACAACAATTCTTATTAGCCATAGCATGATGTACTGAACAGTATGGGCCCAATTCTCCTCCCATTGGTGTAAATCAGGAATAACCACTGTAGCCAATGCAGTTGCACAGTTATAATACTGGTATTATAAGTTTCCACGAAAGCTTATGCTCCAATACGTCTGTTAGTCTATAAGGTGCCACAGGACTCTTTGTCACTTTTTACAGATCCAGACTAACACGGCTACCCCTCTGATATTTAAATACTGCCCTCTGTTGTTGATTCCCTCATTGTTAGCCTGTTGGAAATGATTGCCAGACATGCACATGCTTTTATCTACACTATATTGTATCATGTGAAGCTCTCTTTTATTGCCTTCCATCTTTTTTGCTCTTTTTATTTCTTTGAAGAAATGCAGGATTATTATCCCAAACATTAGCCAGCTGGCATGCTGGGGGTTCTTTAGCTGGATTCAGGGGTTTCTCTTTTTCTAATCCTCTCTTTATGGATAATCCTTTGCTACATTCTAATGATTCTTGGCTGTGGAATGTGTGTTTTGTTATTACTACCTGTTGATTGGAAATTCATTTCATTCGGTGTAAACAGTGCTAATCGTTTGCTAATGAAAATCTCACAGAGATCAATGCAGATCAGGATTATGTTGGTTTTCACGGTGATTAATGCTCCCGTCCCCCCATTCTTTTTAGGTTTCTTCATTAATTTTTACTTTTAAATGTTAAGCTTAATTCTACATATAGGGCCCAATCCTGCAAGGTGCTGTGTGCTTCCAAGAATCGTTGTGTGCACTCAACTCCCATCTGAAGTCAATACAACATGGCAGGATTTGGTATTTTGTAAGCTGCAGGTTGTGTGCATGCAAGTGTATGGGCACAGACACAATGAATTACTTCACATGCAAATGCTGTAGCCTCTGAGGTAAACACGGTGACTATTTAATTGCAGAAAGCAAAAGCACACCCCATGTTTTAAGCTGGTATTCATTTCCTGTCCTATCTACTTGAAATTGAAGATGGAATTTAGGTAGGAATACTGTAATTTCCTAACCTGGAATTTGGCCAGCACTCTTTGGCTAACATTTCTACACTTACATACATTATTTATATTCCAATAATGCCTAGAAGCTTCAGTCAACATGCGGGCCCTATTACTTTGGGCATTGTGTACACACGCACACAAAAGACAGTCTCTGCTCTAAAGAGTTTACAATCTAAATAGACAAGATAGATCAACAGAAACAGGCAGATGAAAAGCAACATCTATGCCAAAATACAGAGCTCGTTAGTTACATTTTCCCTGATTCCCTGACCCCCATTAATTTCTTCAGACCAAACACACCCATCCTCATTATATCATGAGGGGCAGCCAGCCTCCTTTCACCCAGTTCATTTCATGAAAAGAGCTGCAGGTGCAGTCTGGTGAAAAAAAACCAACACTCCAAAATATATGTATATATAAAATCAGGATCTCTAAAGAATGTGTCAGGATTTTGGTCTGGTAAAATGAAGGTGAGACCCAAGCCAGTTATCTTCACGTAAAGGCCCCTGTGAATGGGGTCCATTGCAATTCAAACATAACCTTAAACAAATATTTAGGGCCCCTTGCTCCCTTTCATCATCATATATGTAAAGGAACCAGCGTTCACAGAAGGGAAGAGTTTTGCCACTGCAAAAGCTATTATATGGCTGATCAATGAGGCTCCACCTCCAGGCTGTTGGGAAAGGGAGGAGGAGTATGCTGAGAATAAGAGGGAGCAGGATGAAGTTGTCTGAGCTCCTTTGGATTTTTTCCTCCTCCTTCCCTTAACCTGAGAGAGAATGTAGAGGAAGCAAATGTCACCTGAGACCATATTAACTTGCCCTGGATTTCCCCTCCACACTCAGGGTTCTGGAGAGACCAAGGCAGAGGAGCACCTGGAAGGAGGTGTGGTGTCCAGGGGCTCATGGGCACAAGTAGCAATTGGCGCTTCTGCGTGGAAAATCCATGTGGATGCTGGGATCCAGGGGTTTATAGGACTGATCTCTGGCTTCTTCTGTTAAGGGCAAACCCTGCTTCTCTGATGGTAACATTCCTAGGAAACTCTAGGTCATCCCCATACTGGGGAAAATTAGGGCCCTGTGATCGGTGTCGGTCCGCCTACCCGCTAGGGGGCGGTGGGGAGCTACGTCGTCACGGGCTGGCCGGGGTTACGCCTCCGCCAGCGGGGAATTAGCAGCGGAAAGGCTGCCAGCCAGAGTCTGTAGCGCGCCCCTCAGGCAGGGGGGCACCGGCAAAGGTCAGTAGCGCGCCCCTCAGGCAGGGGAGCGCCGGCAA
>NW_020664435.1:18023579-18081388 GCF_002925995.2 Terrapene triunguis | reverse complement strand
GCGCCGGCAAAGGTCAGTAGCGCGCCCCTCAGGCAGGGGAGCGCCGGTAATGGTCAATAGCGCGCCCCTCAGGCAGGGGAGCGCCGGCCAAGGTCAATAGCGCGCCCCTCAGGCAGGGGAGCGCCGGCCAAGGTCAGTAGCGCGCCCCTCAGGCAGGGGAGCGCCGGCAAAGGTCAGTAGCGCGCCCCTCAGGCAGGGGAGCGCCGGCAAAGGTCAGTAGCGCGCCCCTCAGGCAGGGGAGCGCCGGCAAAGGTCCCGGCGTGGCTCGGCCGGGTAGGGGAACGCAGGCCCACCCTACACCACTGCGTTCCAGCCCAGGGCCCTGACGGTGGCAGGACGGGGGTCCCGCCACTGGATCAGCGGGGTCCCTCCGCGATACAGACTCACCACTGTGCAGCTTTGTCCCTGGGCTACTTCCTACCCGATCGCTCGTCCGGATCCCTCTGATCCCGTCAGTGCGTCGGGGTAGTCCGCTCTTGGCAGCTCCAGCTCCCCCTCAGGCTCAGGCTCCTCCAGCTCCCCCCAGTCCTTGGCTGCTGGCAGCTCCAGCTCCCACTCCGGCTCCTCCAGTTCCCCTGGGTACTCGGCAGCGGGCAGTCCTGGCAGCCCCAGTCCGTCCTCCCGGTGCGGTTTCCACTGGTCCAGGGCCTCCCCTGGCGCGGCAGCAGGATCAGAAGGGAGCAGCCCGCGGTCTGCGTCTGCCTCCCTCCTTGGTGCTGCTCTGACTGAGCTAAGGGCCCCGCCCTTTATACTTCCTGTTCCACCCCTCCCCTTCCGGGGGGTGGAGCTAGCTTGGGCTGGCCCCGCCCACTCCGGCTGAGAGAAAGGCCCTTTTACCTCCGGTTCGGAGGGCAGCCACCCTGGCTCCCTACAGGCCCTTAGTAATTAACTGTAAGTAGAGTTAGGCCTGAATTAAATCCATGAGTCTAGACATCTCCAAACGCTGGAGAAGTTCAGATCTGGACCTGAATGCTGTAACTCAGGCTCATCTCCAATTTTACATATACATTTCATGCAGTATTATTAGGTATTTTCAGGTGACGCAGAATTCTATGGCATCAATGACCTCTCAAAAATGCTGCACCATACAGTGAGCTACTAGCACAACTTCTACAACTTGCTGCAAATGCAGCAGGATAAGAGGAAGAGAAGAGAAGACTGAGTGGGAACATGATAACAATCTTAAAGTAAATAAAAGGCTGTTATAAAGAGAAGGGTGATAAATTGTTCTCTTTATCCACTGAGGACAAGACAAGAAGTAATGGGCTTAAATTGCAGCCAGGGAGATTTAGGTTCGACATTAGAAAAAATTTCTTAACTAGTTTTTTAAGAACACGTTAGACAAACGTGTCAGGTGGTATAGTCTAGATAATACTACTTAGTCAGTGGAGAGGACTGGACTAGATAAACTATCAAAGTCACTTCAGTCCTACATTTCTTTTATTCTAAGTTAACGTCTGAGGGGTTTCTCTAGACTACCACTATTCCACAAAAGGTGAAAGAGTGTTTTATTTAATCAGCTTTAAGTACTTGCTGGCTACTGAAATGCTGTAACTTATTGTTCTTTCATCAGACCCTGAACCTTTCCAAGTTCCTTTGACAGTTGACTTTGTAAGGACAGAGTGCTATGGTACCTTGCTATGATGTGATTCAGCTGATCTGTTCATAATGAAAATATAAATGTCTTTAATTTTATTTTTGCCAGCTGCCATTGCCAATTCTACAGGGTGAGTTGCTGCTATAGTGGCTGATGGCACCAGGCCAGTCATGTGCAACCATATCATTCATCTGCTTATTTAGGCTTAAAGCTAGCAACATGCTGGCACTAGCTTTTCAGAACTGGCCTCTGTGAAGGTTCCCTCCTCTGAACTGAGCAAAAGGCTGGGGAGGATTGGCATAGTCAGAAGTGTTTTAGAAGTAAAATCAAATAGACAGGCCAGTGACAATGCAGCATTCTGCAGCTTGCTAGGCCACTTGACATTAATTGAATTTCTTGGAACCCTACATGGGGATTTGGTTACTTTTCCCCTTTAAATCAGCAACTAAATTGTTCTTGTTGCTATGGCATAGTTTTAATTCTACTTAACTCTGCAATGGCTTTTTATACGCTACAAATGGACAGCACTCTCACTGACCTAACAATGCTGGTGTGTGGCTGAGACACCAGTATGCCAGCACTCCGGAGAGAGCTGAGGTGGCACGTAAAGCAATTCAAAGTTGTGTTTTGCCCCATGGATTTGGTAAAGGAGGTAGTAGTGGGAAAGCAGAAGAGTTAGAAGGGCCCTGCATTGTGATCTTTAAGATTATTAAGGGTAAAGTGAAGACTAGTAGCTATAGGACCAATTCAAAGCTGATTTATCATTCAATACCACTGAAGTTTAGTTTAGTGGAAAAACCTAAGAGGCCAAACCTCTCTCCACTGAAATCAGTGGGAACTTTATAACAGACTTCAGAAGGAGCAGGATTCTATACTAGGTACTTAAAGAAATCTACCCAGAGCCATGCAGCTATACCCAAGAAAGGATTCTTAAGAGATTCAGGAACTTTTAGTTGTTACATGGTCAACATCTAAAAAGAACTGCATCACAACTAACAATAAGTATTTCTCCAGGATCTAACTTTTATATATTCTGATAAAAACTGAACTAGTGAGACCATCTGCAACTGCACCATCTGGTGACTTCCATTATTATTACACCTCCTTCTAAGAAGAAAAAAGAAAAGGAAAAGAAACTTTTCTATTAAGATACTTGGCTTAGTTGCAATTCTTAGTTCAGTTAATTGTGTGTTCAACTCTGGTAAATTGAACATTATTAAATGAACTTGTACTTCAAGAAACTCTTCCACAATGTCATGCCACACCAGAAGCTATTTATGGTCCATACTTGTGTAACAAGCCCCTCTGTCCCTAGCATCAGCCCCTGAGTCTGCCTCAGTTTCCCCTTAGTTTCAGTCATTGACCAGCTCCCAGTGCTGTCAGGTCACTGCAGTGACCCAGCCTACAGCTCAGTCCAAAAGTCCACCCCTTTTGGGGCATAAACCAAATAGTACAATCAAACACAAACACTGTCCTTCTCCTATGCTCAGCGTCTAGCCCTCCAGGGCTCTAATCTGACCCATCATCCTCTCTTTGTCAGCAGGGGTTGCTGCACCCTCTCACTAGGTGGCAGCATCAACAGTCTCTCAGACCTCACCTTAACAGCAGAGGTCACTGCAACCCATCACAGGATGTGAGCATAGCGGGAACCCACATCCATCCTCTCCTATGAGTTCCTGGCCCTGGGAACCTTAAACAACTGGGCTATCACCTCATTCACCCCCATAGTCCAAGCCACCGTCTTCTTCCCAGGGCTTCTTCCTAGACTGCCAGCCCTCCGGCTGTCCTCCCGCTCTTTACAGAGCATTTACTCCCATGTCTCCACTCCTTCCCTGTTCAGCCCTCCTTACTGAGCTACAGGCTGATCTTGTTTTCCCTACAGTCCTGCTCTTAATCACCTGCCCCTTTGTCACTCATCTTCTCCACCTGGGAAGGCAAGCTAAGTCTGGCACTGAGGGACTGAGCCCCAGCAAAGGGCCAGCACACTCTGTGACAACTTGTTTAACTCTAAGGTTGTATTTCTGCAGGTGGAACATCGTTTATTGTACACTTGGTGATGCTGCTGCAAAGGGATTTTCTTTGCCTCCAAACTTTAAGAGGTAGACTCCACTGCAACTTATCTTCCAAACACACTGGTGTAATACGATGACCATTTGTCCCGTTTTGGCCAGGACAGTCCCTTTTTTAGGCCCTGTCCTGGCTGTCCTGACTTTTTTGACAAAACTGGGCATTTGTTGGCAAGAGCAAATGGGGCAAATGCCCAGTTTTGTCAAAAACGTGGGGTGGGACCCCTAGCAGGACGCGAAGGAATATGTGGGGGATGGGGGGGTGGGAGGGGCAAGTGGCAATGCCAGTCCTGCACTGGAGGAAGGGAGAGGGGGGTCTTAGGCGGCCCCGTGCATGGGTGGGCAGTGGAGGGGCTTGGGTCGGCCCTGGGCGCCAGTTGCGAGGAGGACCTCAGGCAGGCCCTGCGCAGGCAGGAAGGGCTCGGATGGCTCTGCACATGCAGGAGCAGCGGGGATGCGGGGCCGGCCCTGGGGGGAGGGGAACCTCAGCCCGGCCCCACGCCAGTGGGAGGCAGGGAGGGCTTGGGCTGACCCCATACTGTGGGGGGTGGGGAGGCTTGGGCTGACCTGGGGGGTGTCCCGTTTTCCCTTTGGGAAAATATGGTCACCAATGGTGTAAGCACTCACAGCTGAACATATCTTTTCAGTCTAAGAATAGTTTATGTTCATGGATGCGAGCCCGTGGATCACTGGCTTCCCTTCTTGCAGAAACAAAGTTCCAAGTCTGTATTTGGTTACATCCACCTTAACAGCTTCCTCTTTATTTATATAACATATGCCTCCATGCTAGCACTGGAAATTAGTTGCTTTATTTTGGTGAAGGTAGAATCTTGTTGGGTATCCCTGAAAATTCTGAGTCTTCCTTTAGGAGACCATCTGTAAGATGCAATATAAGTCTGTCAAGGTAAATCACATAGTCACTATAATTCTCCAGTGGTCTCCTCTTAGCAAATGTTGCTACTTTTGCAAATTTAGGCTCAGTTGAGACTCTATGACTGAAATACTTTACTTTGGTGCTCTGATGATGCATTTGTCTGGATTTAACATGACCTTTTCTTTTTCTAGATCTTTGGAGCATGACACACAGATTGGCATCAAGTTCTTCCATGGTAGCTCCAGACACCAATAGCTCATTCATAATGGCTGCAACCCCACAATGGCTTAATCCCCTTTCCTTTAAACACTTCTCAAGGTGGATACATGAATGCCAAGAGGTAAGCAGGGGAATCTGTAGCTCTGTGATGGGACATTAAACACAATAAGCAATTAACTTTCTCCAGTTTTATCTGCCAGCACCCAGACCTGGTATGCAGATCTGACAGAATTGGAGCTTCCCTGTAATAATTTATGAATACTGTAGGCTGACTTGGCTATTGGGATGTTTTCCGAATGACTACATTGGCTTAGTTTAATAGGGGGCTGCAAGTAACAACAAGCAGGAGGGGGAAAGAATGACTCCAAATAAGCCACTTCTCCACAAACACCTGGTTGTAAAGAGACCACGTCAGGATAAGAAGCAGCCCAAGAATGCATGAGATCAAAAGATTATAGTGGGGTTTAAAAAGGGACTCTTTCCAGAGAGGGGGGAGTTCTTTGGAGAACCAGACTGGGACAGAGACATCCGCTGGGGTGCCTAAAGAAAGCAGCCTAGGAAAACCTAACATCAGGAAATGGTAAGCCCATAGGCAAGATAGCCGTGCAGATTGCTTATTGTATGAAATGTTTTCTTTCAGTGCTTTGTTCCCCTTTTGCAAAACAAAAAATACTTTGTTTGAAGAAGGTTGTTTTGTCACTGTATACCACTGGTCGCATTCCTGAAGGGGGAAACAGGTGCCAGAACTCAGTCAGACCTGCTTGGTAAGTACAGTCGATTCTCAGAGTACTGTAGCCCAGGGCCCTGTCTCGGGGTAGAGGAATTGTGGAATTCTACCCCAGGATAGGTAAAGGAATGAGGTCTGACACATGAGGGGGTGCACTCAGAGAGACCAGGAAGGAGACAGAGGTGTAGCTAGCTCTGTAACTATGACACCAGGATGCTAAAAACCTGGACAGTAATCAATTTACTCACGACTGCATCAAACACAGGCATCTGAGAATGCTTTTGCTTGATTACCTTGATTAGGTCTCAGGGATCCAAGCAGTCACAGCTCTCCTTTGCCTGGTTTCTCCAATGTTTTATTCTATGCAGGTTCTTGTACCAGTTTCATCACCATACTACCCAAGCAATTTCCAATAGTGCATTAAACAATGTGACTAGCATTTGTCCTGTGTGATTCTCTTGCTCTTGTCCTCTCCCCAGGGAAGGATTGCGTGTGTAGTTTTGTTTTGGGGTTTTTGTTGTTTTAAATGTGTCCACGGTTCTGTGTTTATGTTAGAGAAGACAGGTGGGAGAAGTGTGGCTTGCTCTTGGAGTAGAATGTGATGAGGTTTGTGGTTGTCCTTAGTTCCGGAGAGAGTTCATTCCGCAGCCTCAGCCCTGCATATGAGAAGGTTCTGGCTCCTGCACAGACAAGCTTTACCTTTATGGCAAGAAGTTCCACTGTGACTGAGGAGGGGATTTGTTAATCATGGTCTTCATCCCAGAATTTTAGTTGATCTTTTAGGTATCTGGGGGCCAGGCCATGGAGGGCCTTGAAGACAGGTACCAAGACCTTGATTTTGATTCAATATTCTATGGGAAGCTAGCATAGGGAGCGGAAGACAGATTTGAGGTGATCACGGTAGTCCATGTTGCTGAGAAGAGGTGTTGCAGTCTTATATACTGATTGGAGTTTCCTATAGGTAGATGGCTTTATGCCCACTACCATAGCATTTACCTACTCTGTTGGGTCATCTGCCTTGACAATTACCCGTTTTTTCAATTCTTAATATTTCTTTAATCAACTGGTTTTGCAGCAAAATTGTGATTTTTTTTAAGTGTTTATTATGGGATCTACAGTTGTATCTGCTTTAATCTTGTATGCCTCAGGAGCACTACCCTAATCCAAGAAATGCTTTTTTGCATTTTTTTCCATTAGGTCATCTGGCTTCAGTGTTGGTGGCAATAGAGCTGGAATCCAGTCATTATCAGTTTGATTCATGTAAGATCCAGCCATGCTTTCAGGCCAAACCCCAGTGGTGCTTCTGTGTTTACAATTTAGAATTTTAGACATTTTGCACCCTGCAGAGAATCTTCCTTGCACATTCAGTGGCTCACAAAACACGGGGGAGGGGGGGAACATTATTCTTGGTCCCCTCTGTGATAATTTTTTAAACCCTTTTCTTAGCATTCATGGACAAAATTTAGCAAGATTTACAGTGAGTTTCCATCTGGAGTCAGTGGGAAGGTGTGAATGTAATGAAGGACTTTTTCACGTATGCAGTGTTGTGCAGTTGCCTAGGTGTATTATGGGTTGTTGTTGGGTTTGTTTGGGTTTTTTTCCCCCTGCTTTGGAAATGTCAGTGTTGGTCTTTGCATGATGGACTTGATGGATCTGCTCTTTTATGGCAAATTCTATGTTCCTTCCTGCTAGCATAGATGAGATGTTTTTGCATGTGCCAGTGAAGTGGAGCAGGGAACCAGTATCAAACCAGGGAGCAAGGATAGTTTTGTGGTTAAGGCAGTGGCCTGAGCATCAGCAGTCTTAGGTTCCAGGTCAAGCTCACCCAGAGCCCAGACACTCAGTTTCCTTGCGCCTTGGCTCCCCAGGTGTGAAATGGAGATAAAGTTCCTATTATTGGTTTTGTCTGTTTAATTTTTAAACTCTTTGGGGCAGGGACTCCCTTGCTGTGTGTTCAGACAGTGCATAGCACAATGGGGCCCTGATCCCAGTTGAGGCCTCTGAGCACTACCGTAATGCAAATAATAGTAATAAGCTGCAGCTGCAACTTTAGTGAGAACATTTAGAAAGTCAAATGCACACCACCATACTTGTGTCTGTACACTCGGTAAAGGTAGGGTTCAGTACTGTCCTCAGCACGTTTACAGCTTGGCTGAACAACCAAACATGCCAGTTCTACAGAAGGTCCGACTAGGTGGTCCCTTCTGACCTTGGAATCTATGAAACCAAACTAAGTTGGAGCAGGGGATGTGCTTTCCAACACCATTGGCTAGAAACATGGAAAAAGCTAAATGTAGTGGTGCAGAAAATAAAATCTGGCTAATTTAAAATATCTTTTTAATCACTTAGCTGTCTTTCCTACATTAACACAAAGGCTTCTGAATGGGGAAATTTTTGTTTCCCATAATAGTAATCTTTTTGCTATTAAATGCTCTTTTTTTCCCCTTCTCTACTTCTGGCCTAAATGACTGATATGGAGACACATGACTGGCTTGGTGAAATCAGGCACTTAGCAACACTAAGACCAGATGCCCACTGAATAGACTGCCAAAGAAAAACACTGGCATTCTCCATGTTTTGGAAAGATGATTGGATCTGACGATTCCATGGCAACCTGGTTTGCAGGACCTTGAAGAGCATTGTCACGGTCCATAGAATGCTGCATCCAGTAGCAGAGCCTTAGGACGCTGAGTCTGATAGCTGCAGTATATAGTCCAGCCATCACTATTGCAGAGCTGCAGTAGTCTGTAAGAAAAGCTAGTTTGTTTGCCCCTGTTTTAGCAATGGTGACAATCACTCTATAATGTGTGCTGCCCACAATCAGCATTTTGTGAGAGCCAAGAGGCTACGTTATACAGTTTATGACCGTTCTATCAGTTCTCATTCCTTCTGCACAAGGTTTTGGGCATGCAGACTACAACACAAAACTACTTCACATAGCAGATCAGTAACAATGTGAGTGCACATGCACTCTCCCAAGCATTGCCAAATCTTATAATTTTATCACGAGTCTCATAATAATTGGTATTTTACTAAAGGTCCCACCTCCTGGAGCCAAGACATTACATGAGAATCTCAACGTTCATTTAAATAAAGTGGTAGGTTACTAACCCTCATAGTTGAAGAGAATGTACCCAAGTGTACGCTAATGCGTCAAAAACCAGACGGTAAATAAAATTATCTAACATGTATTATTTTTTTAAATTGCATTATTTTTAAGGCAATCTCATGATTTTTTTCAGGCCTGACTCATGATTTTTGAAAATGTGAGGTAGGCAATACTGCACGTAGAAGACAAAGCTTAGAGTTCCACACTCAGACTTTTGCTGCTGATTTGGCATCTTTACTTCTCAGGGGAAAGAGGAAACATTTTATCACTTATCAGCCACTCCTACTGCTCACTCAACAGTGATAGTAACTTACCTTACAGGATGTTCTGTTCAGCCCTTGGAGTCATGTGGCGCAGAGGCCTGTCTGCAAGTACAGTAACTGGACTGAGAAAACCAACTCATTTGACATAAAGCACTGAATAAGAGAGAAGACAGCAGCAACTTTTAGTCTCCCCTGATCTGGGTGGATTTAAATCAGTGATCTAGAGCAGTGGTTCCCAAACTGGGGTTCGCAGAACGTTTCAGGAGGTTCGCAGAACGTTACAGGGGGTTCGCCAGAAAAATTTCACTAATGGCGGACAGAGGACCCTGGGCATTGGAGACAGCAGGTGGGACCCGGTTGCAGGGCAGACACCCCGAGCCCCAGGGAGAGCGCGGCCGGGCAGTTGGGGCTGGCAGCCTGAGTTCCGGCGGTCAGTGGGGGAGCCGGCAGCCCGAAACCCAGCACTCTGCACAGGGCTGGCAGCCTGAGCCCCAGGGAGAGCGGGGCTGGGCAGTTGGGGCCAGCAGCCCGAGCCCTGCCCCTGTCAGCGGGGGAGCCGGCAGCCCGAACCCCAGGGAGAGCGGGGCTGGGCAGTTGGGGCATCCATCACACTGAGGAAATTTAAACTTAAATCTCTGAAAATATTCATTTTTAGGAGGGGGTTCACGAGATTTCACAATTTAGTGAAAGGGGTTCGTGGGCTGTTAAAGTTTGGGAACCACTGATCTAGAGAGATGCATTCTGAATCCATTCGCCAGCCTGATGCACATTATTATACTCACTTTACTGAGAGAGGTTAAGTAACTTTTCCGAGGATATACATTGATTTGAGAATCAAACCCAGAAGTTTGATTCCTAATCTTTTGCTCTCTGATAGATCATAGACTCACAGATATGTAGGGTTGGAAGGGACCTCAAGAAGTCATCAAGTCCAGCCCCCTGCACTATGAAAGGACCAAGTAAACCTATACAACCCCTGAGAAGGTGTTTGTCCAACCAGTTCTTCAAAACTTACAATGATGGGGTTTCCACAACCTCCCTTGGAAGCCCATTCCAGAGCTTAACTACCCAAATAGTTAGAAAGTTTTTCCTAATATCTAACCTAGATCTCCCTTGCTACAGATTAAGCCCATTATTTTTCGTCCTACCTTCAAATGACATGGAGAACAATTGATCACCATCCTCTTTATAACAGCCCCGAACATACTTAAAATTGTTATCAAGTTCTCCCTCAGTCTTCTTTTCTAAAGGTTTTACCATTTTTATTGCTCTCCTCTGCACTCTCTCCAATTTGTCCACATCTTTCCTAAAGTGTGGCACCCAGAACTGGACACAATACTCCAGCTAAGGCCTCACCAATGCTGAGTACAGAGGGACAGTTACCTCCCAGGACTTACATATCACACTTCTGTTAATACACCCCAGAATATTAGCCTTTTTCGCAACTGCACCACACTGCTGACTGATATTCAGTTTATGATCCACTACAATCCCCAGATCCTTTTCAGTAGAACTACCACCTAGCTTGTTATTCCCATTTTGCAGTTGTGCATTTGATTTTTCCTTCCTAAGTGAAGTATTTTTCAGTTGTCTTTGCTAAATTTCATTTTGTTGATGTGAGACCAATTCTCTAATTTGTCAAGATCATTTTGACTTTTAATTCTGTCCTCCAAAGTGCTTGCAACACCTACCAGTTTGGTGTCATCCACAACTTTTATAAGCATACTCTCCACTGTAGTGTCCAAGTCTATAATGAAAATATTGACTAGTACCAGACTCGGGATTGACGCCGGTAGGACTGCACTAGATACACCTTCCCAGTTTGACGACAGATCATTGAAAACTACTCTTTGAGAATGGTCTTTCAATCAGTTGTGCACCTACTTTATAGTAATATAATGCAGACCATATTTCCCTAGTTTGCTTATGAAAATGTCATGTGGAACTGTGTCAAAAGCCTTTATACGATCAAGATATATCATGTCTACCCCTCCCCATCCACTACGCCAGTAACCTTGTCAAAGAAGGAAATTAGTTTGCTTTGGCATGATTTGTTCTTGAAAAATCCAGGCTGGCTATTCCTTATAACCCTATTAGACTCTAGGTGCTTACAAAGTGATTGTTTAATACTTTGTTCCAGCATCTTTCCAGGTATCAAAGTTAGGCTAACTGGTCTATAATTCCCCAGGACTTTTTTGTTCCATTTTTAAAAGATAGGTATTATATTTGCCCTTATCCAGTCCTTGGGACCTCATCCGTCCTCCATGGGTTCTTGAAGATAATTGCTAATGGTTCCAAGATTGCTTCAGCTGGTTCCTTAAACATCCTAGGATGAATTTCATCAGCTTGAACACATCTAACTTCTCTAAATATTCTTTAACTTGTTCTTTCCTCATTTTGGACCTGTTCTTTCCCTGCTTTAGTGATGGGTGAGATAGAATGGTCTTTGTGATTCAAGCACTGGACTGGGACTTAGGAGATCGAGGTTCTGCCATAGACTTCCTGTGTGGCCAAATCATTCAGTCTCTCACTAATATTTCCCTACCACAGTAGGGTGCTGGGGTTGTTTGTGAGTAGTCACTTTCTATGGTCATACGGACCACATAAATATCTAGAAAGATAGATTACTCTTGGAAATACCACAAGGTTCAGTGCTAGACAGTGGTGAGTTATAGTTGGCAGAATTTAGAACTAAAAAACAAATTTAAAAAAAGGTCAAATCACATAGTTTGGCTAATGCAGAAGTTTCCTCTGGAACTGCCTAGAACTTCAAAGCAAAGGTATTAGGTGTTGAAGGTCAGGACTGAAATGGATTGGCAAAGATATGCAGAGGCATGTTGCACTATGCCAGGCATAGACAGTGCTTGGAAGCTCTCACTTCAATAAACACTAGAACGTCACTCAGTGCACTGAAAGGAGAAACCAAAATTGCAGTTGAGTGGAGCGACAATGGGATGATTACAATACAGAGCAAACTATTTCTAGCAACAAAGGCCCTGAGCATATTAATTCATTCAGCTAGTTGCATTGTGTATAATTCTTGCTTACACTTGCTGTCATGCACTGGAGTTAAAATTTACACTCCTATTGATGTGAGCAGATATTTTTATATAGACTATTTTGTAAGCCATTTTGCTTCATAATAATTAATCAAATCCCCAAAGCAGTATTATATGGGGAATGAGGATTTATTTGCATTATTAAGATATTCTAACAGTGTATTTGTGTGGTAACAGCTCTGCTAAAATACGGCCCTCTTGTTTTATGACAAGTTACAATTTTCTTGTAATGCTAAGCTGCAGTTCATCTCAATAATTATGCTAAATTAAGTAGTCATGCATATATAGGAATAAATATTTTAAAAATGCATTAAAATAAAGCTAAGAATGTAATTTAATCTCTCTAAAGCCAAATAAAATCAGAACTGGGACTGCTGCTCAGTCCTTAACTCACCCTGTTAGGCTTACATATAGAATCCCCACTTTCTCCAGGCCCCCTGGATTTTGACCCCTGGGGCAGATCTTAAAAGGTGCTGAGCAACTTTAACTGCTAGTGACCTTACTGGGAACTAAGGCCACTCAGCATCTCACAGGAGATGCTCAATCTCATGTGGGATGAGCTATAATATCTCAGCAGTCCATAGACCGACCATAGGATAACATTAAGGTGAACTGTAAAAGGAAACAATTTTTATTAAGTCCAATATTGCCAACTCCAAACATTCAAAAGTCATGAGTCAGGCCTCCCAAAATCATGAGATTGTTAGAAAAATAAATAGATTTGGGGTTCTTTTCCTTTGCCTTCTGGTTTTGTAAACTTTAGGTTACAGATTGGTCACATTTTCCAGCTTCTTCTTAAGCACGCTAGTTAGAAACTTACTCCCCCCCCCCTTTTTTTTTTAAACAAAAGCTGAGATTCTTACAACTCTGGGACCCGGGGCTTTAAGAAAAGCATGAAATATCACAAAAGTGGCAATATTGCGAAGTCTTTGGCATTTTTGGGTGGAAGCTGGAGTAGGAGGTTTCTCATCCCTCATTTGAAGGGAAAGGGGCATCAAATTTCACACAAGAAAAGCTTTTCACCAATACTTATCAGGTCCAATTACGCTAATGTTTAAAAAAAACATGCAAAAAGCAAAGGTCAAAGTTCACAAACTTTAGACAAAGTCAGACAGCTACATCCATACTGAAATACCTAAATAATGGCCTGATTTTCAGAGGTGCTAAGCAGGTTCCACTGACTTCAAGTACCTTTCAGAGTCCCATATAAGCTGCATTGTAAAGCAGTTATGAGATGCTGTGGCTACCAAAGCTATATATGCAAGCTGAAACTACTTTTCTTTTATGTCCTTCAACTGGTCCTCTGTGATCTGAGCCCTTGTAATTAAAAGCCACATGTTTTGCTACAGAATTTGTCCCACTTGCAGAATCGTGCTTCAGAATCTCAGCTTTTATGTAAAAAAGAAAAAAAAGTTTCTCCCTTGCATGGTTATAAAGAGAACTTTGTGAACGGGAACTGAGTGTCAGCCAGCTAATGCAGTGTTGCCTATCTGATGCTGCAGAGAGGCTGAAAAGGGAAGTTATTTACGTTTGTAACGAGCTCTTTGAGACATGTGGTCCCTATGTGTATTCCACTGTGGGTATGCAGGTGCTCCACGTGCCTGAGACTGGAAAATTCTTGCAAGAAGTGTCTGCTAGTCCTTGTCCTGGCTCTCCTAGTGCTCTGTAGCAAGGGTATAACAGATAGGGTAGACCGACCATCTCTTCTGTTCCTTCTCTACTGTAACTCTTGCCAAGAGCCAAAGATCTTGGGGAAGGAGGACAGGTAATGAGTACAGATAGGGACCACACACCTCCAGTGGTCCCTAGCTGAACTCCAGTTACAAAGGTAAGTAACTTCCCTTTCTTCTTTGAGTGCTCATCCTTATGTGTATTCCACTGTATGTGAACGAGAAGCTGTACTCAGAAAGGAGGAGGGTGCGAGGATCGGGGTAGTATAGTACTTGTAAAACTACTGTCCCAAAGGAGGCATCAACAGAGGAGTCTTGGATCAAGGCATAGCGTCTTGAGAATGTGTGGCTGGAACGCCAAGTGGCTGCCCTGCAAATATCAACCAGAGGTTCCTCATGAAGTAATACCACGGAGGCTGCTTGTGTCTTGATAGAGTGAGCCCTTACCCCAAGAGGGGGAAGAAGCTGTGTCAACTAACTGACTAGGATACAGCCAGAAGTCCATTTAGAGATCCTCTGAGATGAAATAGCTTGACCCCAGACTCATTCTGCTATGGCAACAAACAGTCTAGGTGACTTTCTGATCATTTTTATTTCTTGCCAGTAAAATGCCAATGTTTGTTGCATATTGAGGGAATGAAGTTTGCTTGGTTTTTAAAGGTGCTGAACCACCAAATTTGAAAATGTTACTCAAAACATTTAGAACAATCTGATTAAATCTCCCCCAACCCCCGCAAATCACTCAGTGTTTAGTCTCTTGTCCCTTGACCCAATAGAGAGGCCAGAGATCCACTAGGCCATAAGAGGAGACAATCAAAGGAAAGGTAGTCATGAAGGCATAGTGTTGTTTCTTGAGAGACTGACCTCTGGGAGTTTGGGGGCCCAAATCTCTCATACAAAGGCCCCTTCACTATTCTTACTATTATGGAATTGCCCAGAGGCCTCAGTTGAGATTCGGGTCCCATGAAACAGTCCCAGTCCCCAAGAGCTTGTGATCTAAACAGATTAGGGAACTATTATTGGCATTGTACAGATGGGGAACTGAGGCAGAGAGTAAATGATTTGTGAAAGGCTACTCAGAAAGTCAGGTATTGAAACCATCTCTCTCAAGTCCTGGTCCAGCACCTTAACCACAAGATCATCCTTCCTTACCAGTGGCAGAAAAGGACCTTAAACTTAGTGTAAATAGCTTCTGGGGGATACTGCTAGTGCAAGGAGGTACATGGCTAGTACTGAAGTGCTGCAAAGACTGTACAACACACACCCCTTCTCCCCAGTGTAGGGACTGTGCTGGGGTGGCCAGGTAAAGCTCTGACTATTCTCGACCACCCCTAGCCCCTCCCTGCATTGACTAGCACTCTCAGCCCAGGCAATTGGGCTGCACAGGGGGGTGAAAATAGTACAGCTTTGGAGTGTGTTTTTGTTAATAAACTCCACGGGCTGCAAGGAATGTGTGTCCACTTCACAACCTGCCCCACCTCCCCACAGCATAGATCCCAAACCGGTAAAGAGATTAAGATGCATGATGGAGGTGACTGACCTCCCTCTCGTGTGGGGATTATTATTATTTGTATTATGATAGTGCATAGGGTCCCCATCAAGGATCAGGGTTCATTGTTCTAGGCGCTGTACAAACACAGAACAAAATGATCTGTCCTAGATAGCCTATAATTAAAGTGTAATTGTAGCATGGGTAGGTATATCCGCACTTGCTTTCATCTAGCTAGTGAAGGTACAATAGTAGTGATGTCATGGTGGCATGGGAGCCCATTGGGGACATCTTGGGTTGCTGACCCATGCCGAGGTCCATGCCGCCACATCTTTCCATTGTTACACGCACTGCAACTACACCTTAATATGTGGTGTAGACATACCTGAAGTATAAGGCAAGAGACAACAGATGCAGGTGCACAGAATGGTAAGGGGCAGTCACGAGATGCCTAACCACATCTTGGGGAGACCTGTGCACAAAGTGTTCCCTTACCTAATCTCTGGACTGATGTACGCAGCATTGGATCTTAAAAGCTATTTGACTGGGATAATGGATCAATAGCCAGAAAATTGTTATCTTACTGGTTTTGAAAGATGCCATGAGATTTTTAAATGGGGCACTGTCACCATAGTCACTTACAAAAAAAAGAGGTTAAAGAAGTTTCAGTTACTGAACCTGCTGCTAAATCCTTTGTGAATGGTTGTGGTTTTGCAACCATTTTTATTTAAAATGTTTTCTATTTGCTGTGAGAAGGACCAACACTTCTTAATAACTTCTAACAACAGGTAGAAAAAGTTTCTGACAAAAGCATGTTTTTTAACATAGTCTCTTTAAATATCCACCAGCACCAGGCAGAAGGGACCTTCATGTTTTATCTGAAGGTCAGAATTTCTAGGATTGGACACACCAAGCTCCAGCATCATCTTATTTGGCAGGTCTGAGCCTCAAAGCCCTAGAGAATGTGTATAATGGAAATGGTTGCAGACCCTTACCTGCAGTAGATCTGCTGTGAGCCATTTAATAAACAGCACGAGCCATTCCAATAAACAGCATGTTTTTCTTTTTACTTCTTCAAAAAAGGAAATGGTTTCCCTAGAAACCATTTTTCTGGTAAAAAAAAAAGTCACTGTTCTTAGTTGGATTTGCCTAATACTGCTGAAAATGCTTTAATAGGCATCAAAACATAATGATAGGCTATGTGCCTCTGACTGTAGCTATGGAAAGGAAACATTTATCAAAAAAAAAAAAAAAAAAAAAAACATGACAAATACCAACAGAGAAAACCCACCCAAAGAGGAACATTTCTCCAAGATGTCTTGCTTTGTGCTATCTTACATAGCATACATTTTAAGAAATACCCCACGAGAAGGCACTGCCTCTCTCACTTGCATTACACTACAATGGCCAAGGTTCACTTTCCTTCTTGCCCTCATTGCAGGAGGATAGCAGAGCAGTAGATTGTATGTGGAGTTCTTCCTCTCCAGGAGACAGTAGGTTCTTCCAGTCATAATAGTGAAGTTATGACTGCCATTTTTAATTCTGTGTCATAACTACTAAAATAGGGGCTTGCTGATAAAAAGGCTTTTGTAGTCATTTACTTCTGGCTGTGAAAAAAACACATAGATGTCCAATTTGGAATATTTCTCTCTTCAGTGCCTGATCCTACTCCCACTGAAGTCAATAGGAGTTTTGCCACTGCTTCAGTGGGAGCACACTAAGGCCCTAAGATATGAGGAGTGAGCACTTTGGATTCCATAGGGAACTATATAAATCCAAGTATATTTGTATTTATTGTGGCCTTTTAAAATAATTGGGGGAGCTATTTCTGGGGCTAAAATTGATCCAGCTATTTAATTTAGCCTAAAGCAATTATATCATGCTTTTGATATATTTTTATCATCCAGGAACAGAAATACCATAAAAGATCAGACCTTGAATTATTTCAGGGCCATAACTGGCACCTGACAGGATATGCTCTTTGAGATTTGTCCAACTGAGTCTGAAGCTGGGCTGACATACCTGGTTTGCTTACTTCCTTGTTTGTGAACCAGCATCCTAGAGGATGGCAGCAACAGTGCACACAATTTGGGGATCTCTTTGCTAGCCAGTTTTTGCTGCAGAGCCATTTTTCACATGTCCTAAAAATAACGATTGAAGGCATTGTTAAAAAGTGATCAGTTTTTGAAATACAGTACTTTAATAGCAAGGATTGAACAAAAAAGGTTTAGAGATGAACTTCATGATTCTATTTCTCCTCTTAAGATTCTCAATTAACATTAGAAGAAAAATTTGGAGCCCCATTCTGTACTGCAACTCTTGGAGGTACAGCACAGAAAGTGAAGCTTTAGATCACCTTCAGACCACCACTGTGCTGCCCAGATTCTGGGCTGGCTGGTGTAGCCGTTCATGTAAATTAGAGCAGCCCCAAGGCTTTCTCAGATTTCTGGCAGCTTTCTAAAGTGTTGTGTCATGGTGCTGTGGAAATTTCCCCTCCTGACCCAGCACACCCTCTTCATCAGGGCTTGTGTGGGGAATAGTGTAGGTCTGATTACACTGATTACACAGCTGTTCCGCAGCATGCAGGAGGCACTGGGAGGGAGGGAGAGGAGTTGATTAACGGGGCCGGTTGCCCTGGAAATGACTCACGGACCCCCTGGAATACTCTTATGGACCCCCAGGGGCCTGTGGACCCCAGTTTGAGAACCACTGGAAATAGGCCACAGATGGTCAAGAGCCTAGTCAATTACCAAGGAGGCAAGAGTCAGTTACACTAGGGATACATTTGACCCAAGGGCAATTCCACTGAATTCAGTGCTAAAACTATCAGTAAGAAATTTCATCCTTAGGATGAAACTCACTGTACATTTGGTAAAATAGTGTAGATGATTGAAGACAGAAAGTCATCCACACTGCTGCTGTGTTTGGAGCCTTTGAACAACTAATTTTGTAAGCGCTAGTTATAAGAAAATTACACGCAGAATAGTGTAGTTACATCGGGCAGTCACTGAATAGGCAGCATGAACGTTAAATCACTTCATGGCAGCAAATCATAAACATGTTGCAAATTACTGTGTTAGAAGGATACAGTAGGAAAAGAGCCCACTACAGCCAACAGCATTCTTGGGAAGTAATTTCCCCATTTTGTCAAACTGACAGCTTAGGGGGAGTAGTTTGACTGCAGACCCCTTTGAATATTCTGCTTGGGATGGGAAGAAGGTGAGGGGGGAAGTGAACTTCCTTCAAAGCATGAGACCCATGGTGTCCCCTTCTCAACCCTCCTTCCCCCCTTCCCCAATTGAACTATCATGTAAACTGAACTTCATAATAAGCAATATTCCTTTCCACTCTCACCACAGGGACACAACTGTAGTTATGAAATTCTTATAACACAAAGTAATACAATTTACCTCTGAAAATGACCTCTGAAATATTCCTATACCACCATATGGTTGGTCCATATTTGCCTAATAGCACAATATGTTATACATAATCATAGAAATATAGGCCTGGAAGGGACCTCAAGAAGTCATCAAGTCCAGGCCCCTGTGCTGAGGCAGGAACAAGTAAACTTAAACCATCCCGACAGCCGTTTGTCCAACCTGTTCTTAAAAACCTCCAGCGATGGGGATCCACAACCTCTCTTGGAAGCTTAGTCCAGAGTTTAACTACCCCTATAGTTAGAAAGTTTTTCCTAATATTTAATCTAAATCTCCTTTGATGCAGATTAAGCCCATTACTTCTCCTACCTTCAGTGGACATTAGAACAATTGATCACTGTCCTCTTTATAACAGCCATTAACATATTTGAAGACTTATCAGGTGCCTGCTCAGCCTTCTTTTCTCAAGACTAAATATGATCAGTTTTTTTAACCTTTCTCATTGGTCAGGTTTTCTGAACCTTTTGGCATTTTTGCTGCTCTCCTCTGGACTCTCTGCAATTTATTCACATCTTTCCTGAAGTGTGGAACACAGAATTGAACACAGTACTCCAGCTGAGGCCTCACCATGCTGAGTTGAGTGGGACAATTGTCTTACATATGACACTCTTGTTAATACAGCCCCCAGAATGAGATCAGCCTTTTATACAACTGCATCACATTTGTTGATTGATCCACTATAAACCTCAGATCCTCCCACCTAGCAACTTATTTCCCATTTTGTAGTTGACCGTTTGATTTTTCCTCAAATACAAAATGGGAAATACCTGGCTAGGGGGTAGTGGATCCTAAATTGAATATGAGTCAACAAATATGTTGCAGTTGTGAAAAAGTAATATCATTCTGGGGTGTATTAACAGGAGCGTCATATGTAAGACATGGGACACTGAAAGATGGTGAGCTATATTCTACTTTCAATCACAGCAGTGTAAATTTGGAGTAACTCCACAGAAGTGAAAGTTAGTTTGGATTTATGCTAGTATAACTGAGAACAGCATTTGTCATCCTATGTTTCCGATCACAGAGCCCAGCCCTGTTAATGGAAGTTGGGGCACTCAGCACCAAGTAGAATCAATAATGATGATGAATAACATAGCCACCATAGAGCAGAATTAAGGATACTATGAAGACCTTTGTGCTGAATTTTTTTGTTCTTGTGGCTTCAAAACAGACCTTAAAGTAACAGGGGTGAAGGATTTTTCCCTCAACATATTCTTACAGGTGAGAATTTAAACAGCTGTACAATAAAATCTTTGATAAGAAGTTTAAATCAATACAGTTCTGGCTAATGAACAACAGTTCAGAAGTATAATGATTACTTAAGCTAACCATTTCCTGTGAGGCTCACTCTCCTGCTAAGATGACTCACTACAACATAAATCCACAGTGGGGAGGACCTAACTTGAGGACAATTACAATGAATCATGTGATTTCTGCAAACAGTTTACTCTGTGGGAAAGTCCCTATCTTGCAACTACCAGTCTTTCATTGAGCCTTGTTTTATTTTTCTTTGCCACAGTAGGGGTAAAAATTTCCTTTCAATTACACTGGTGCAACCCTGCCTGTGTAAATGGGGAGAATTTGGCCCCAGGAAAGGAAACAGATGTTATTGCTCTGGAGGCCAGAAAAGGGCTCCATGCATTGATATATGTGGGGGGAGGGAGGGGAGACAGAGGGGGGAGGAATAGGGGAGTTTACACCAGTTAGTTTCTAAGTGCTATGAAACACCAATGTGTGAGTAGAAAGCTGCCTGGAGACTGAGTAGAAAGAGAAAAAGTAAATGTATTCAGCTGGATTAACCCAAAATGGAATTAAAAGGCCATGAGTGAACAGATGGCATTTATTCACTGACCGCAGTGAGTTAGTGCCTGCCATAGGAAGGGGCAGTTTGCTTCTCTGTCAAAGTGAGATTTACAAGTCAATACATTTCCAGGTGTATCACATGACCAGAAATTAATTTGATGTACACCGCTACCTCAATATAATGCGACCCGATATAACAAGAAATCGGATATAACGCAGTAAAGCAGTGCTCCGGGGGGAGGGGGGGGGACTGCGCACTCTGGTGGATCAAAGCAAGTTCGATATAATGCGGTTTCACCTATAACGCGGTAAGATTTTTGGCTCCCGAGGACAGCGTTATATCGAGGTAGAGGTGTATATGTAACACTCATTCAGTTTGCCTGACTACAACTGCTTCACACCTGCACAACAGGGCTTTGTTACAAATTAGTCACTTGTTTGGCCCAGTAGATACATGGCAGGGATTTCAGTATGCTACAGTCATGGCAGAAATTAGCATACAAAATTTTCTCCACCAAAATTAACTGGGTACAGTTACACTGGATCTATTGAATTATTATTGACACAGGAATGTGGTGATCTACAAATGTTAATTACAGCACCTAGCCCTTTCCTGTGTTGCCATTAACTAGCTAGCTTTTAGAGCTAACGTGCCAGCTTTACAAAATACTACAGTAAATATTTGTGCGGCTGGTGTTCTGTGCACTTTACAGAAGTAGGTGTAATCACCAAAGTATCACCAGAGCTATGTGCAAGGATTTTGACCAAAACTTTTCTGGTGAAAAATGAAGATTTGGTGACATTGAAAAACACAGTGAATTATTCATGTCAATTTTGCTGAATTGTTTCATCTGGGGGGGATGGGGGCAAACAAACCTAACATTCGGGGGGGGACGGCAAAATTTTTGTTTCAGCATTTTCAAAAGAAAATGTTTCAATTTTTTTATTCAAAATTGTTTAAAAAATTCCTTTAATTTTATTTAAAATTATTTTTTACAATGTTAAATGCTCAAAATCAAAATGAGACTTTTTGTTTTGGGTTGAACTAAAAGGTTTTTTGACCCACAACTAATTTTTTTCTATTTCTCAGAACTGAAAAATCTATTGTTTGCACAGTTCTGTAGCACAGCTCTTACCACTCTGGCAGCAAGTGAAACAAGGGAGGCTCCCTTTTGACTCATTACACAGAGTAGCCGCTGGAAAGTAAAAGGAAAATTGGAATTTTAACGTATGAATGATGCCACTGTTTCTCCGATTCAGCAGTCTGGAACTGGTGGATCAGTTAATGTCATTATCAGAATGGAAGGGAGAAGCACCTAACAAATAGCAGCAAAAGTTTTGGCAACAAAAATTTGAGTGATTGTCAGTTTCTCAGATTAAGATTCCATATCGCCAGGAATAGGAGTATGAAAGGAAGACCATTAACATGTCAAAAGAATTATTGGTTACTCTTACTTTTCAGCGAAATAAAGGAAAATAGGCCAGCGGTTGTTAAAACCCAAGAATAAGAGTTAACATATGGACACCAGAACTAACATCTGACTATCAATAGTATGAGTGAGGACCAGATACTTTGGGGATGAGCACACTATACAAAGAACTTTTATAGATATACTACTTCAAACTGATGTAGCCGAGACGCAGAAACATTTACAGGTAGAAATGGGACAAAATAGGAGCCATTTATTCAACATTTTCCCCTAAACTTGGGGGGGAGGGGCTGAATAAAAAGGGACCATAATTCTAATATTTGCAACTCTAATAAACCAGCCTGTAACTGTTTGTGTCAGTCTCATACAGAAAGTGGGTTTGGGGACCAGGAGCACCAGAGGCTCCCTAGAAGTGGGGGGGCTATTGGTGCCTGAACCATGGCCCCATCCCCGCTCTGCCTCTTCCCTCCTGAGCCCGCTCTGCCCCATCCCCAAGGCCGCTCCCCCCAACTCACTCCTCTCCACCCCACCCCTCCCATCACTCAGCCTTAAGGTAGGTAAAAAGTGATGGGACCATGGCACCCTGACCCCCTGTTCCGGCACCCCTGTTAGGGACAAAAGAGGGATAATTCAGGAACATCCATTCAGCAGCATACAGCCAAAACTTTAAGCCACATCTGCAGGGGCATTAATGTCAATCCTATAATTTCTAGTGAGAGAAGGTAGGGAGGACGAGACTGTGGTTTCACATAGTGCATCTCTTCCATTGAAACAGCCTCTCTCTGTGCCCAGGAAGTGGCTATTTCCTAGGCAGAGTAAACCCCTGTATGGAATATAGGGTGCCAAATGTCTTTTTACCAAGAAAGACCTATTTTGAGGGATATTCCAGTATCCCGGCCAATACTGAGGTTTGTTTTTATCTAGTTTCAATATTCTTGGCTGGTTGGACAACCACAGCCTGTCCATCTGTCCAGCCCTTTTCCACCTCCCAGAGGAATTTATTATTCCTTTGAATGTCTATCATAATAAAAAGAAACACCCCAATGCACATTACATAACTAGTTGTTTAAGTGCACACTGTCTTAAATATAGAAGATATCATATTGACATTATTGTTTCAAGGCCAGGATGGCCAGAAATTCTTGGATATAAAGAAATAAAATCAGTGCCTCTACATTTCTTAGCTAAAGTCAGTGCAATATCTATTTAAGGGGCAGATTGTGCAGTTAAGGGCTTGACTTCACTAAAATGGTTTTGTATTCACAGGAAAAAAAGTCAATTTTTTAACTTGAGACAGTCATCTCAATGTAATATCCAGGTGGAGAAAAGGCACAAGTAGTTTTTACCTCCAAGTAGCTAACTGAGGTCAAACCCAGGTGGGTAGCATAAGGTTGATGTAACCCCCCTCCGCCCACTCCCTTTTTGCAGTGAAGACAAAACTTTTGTTACTGTATTACAATGCATCTTGGAAGAGTTATGTAGCACAATACTGATCATGACTTCAGTCAGTGTAGACAAGGGCAAATTGAGTTCAGTATCGCATTAGCTACTTGTGGTGAAAACCTACTGGAGTGAAGGTTTATGACCGATTGACACCAGGCTTAACAGGATTTGCCCTTGTCTGCACTGACTGAAAAGTCATGGTCAGCCTTGTGCTAAGTAACTTGACTCTTCAAAGTCATGTTCTAACAATCTCTCCTGTTGAAGCTATTCCACTTTGGATAAATACTTAAATGGTCATTGGGCCAGAGAGAGCATGAGAATCATAGGTGCCGACTCTGTGGGTGCTCCGGGGCTGCAGCACCCACGGAAAAAAATGGTGAGTGCTTAGCACCAACCATCAGCCCCCCTATCAACGCCTCCCCTTCCCCCCAGAGCCTCCTGTCTGCCAGCGGCCCTGCCAATCAGCACCTCCCCCCCAGCGCCTCCCACCCCGCTGATCAGCGCCTCCCCCTCTCCACCTGCACCTACTGCCTGCCGTGATCAGCTGTTCCACAGCATGCAGGAGGCGGTGGAGGGAAGAGGTGAACACCGGGAGCCAGGTGTGCTCGGGAGAGGGAAGAGGTGGAGCAGAGATGGGAGAGGGAACACACCCCTCCCCCCTCCCCCCCCCCGGCATTTTAGAAACTCGGCACATATGGTGAAAATGACTCTATAGCCTGGTAGTTAGAGCACTCACTTAGGAGGTGGGAGACATAGGGTTCTGGCCCTTGCACCAATGACTCTTTATCCAAAGGGCAACAACTTCAAAGGGAGAAACTGAGGGAATCCCACATCAGAATATTCCACAGCCCAGTGGGTAGAGCACTCTGCTGAGAGGTAAGAGACCCCTGTTCAAATCCTTTCTTCCCCTCAGGCAGAGGAGGGAACTGAAACTGTGTCTCCCTCAGCCTGGGGGAGTGCTCTCATCACTGAGTTAAAAAGTTATAAGGGTGGCACAATCCCCTTCTCCTCCAGATTTTGAATGGGGCCCTATCTGGTAGGTGTGTTCAGAACACACCTACTGTACTGGGCCTTGCATGCAAGACAGGGATTCCCTTGCATATCTTTCCTCATGTGAGTATCTTGCTGGGGCTCAAGTCTGAGACAGGCATCCAGATGCCTAGTGTGAGGCAACTGTGTTCATGCCCAGCCAAAAACTTAGGCACCTCAAGAATTTTTGCAGCAAAAATGTAGATGCTGAGTGAGTTTAAGTGCCTACAGGCTTAGGCAGCAACTGAATGGGGGCTTGGCAGATCTTAGTTGTGCCTAAAACTGGGACTAGGCACCTAAATCGGGTTTAGATGCCAAAGTCCCTTTGTGGACCTGTGCATCAGTCTCTCTGTGACAGTTCTGCTCCACCCCACTATAAAAATGAGGATAAAGATACTTCCCTACCTCACAGAGTTGTTTGAAAAGATTAATATTGTGAGGTCCTTGGATTCTACAGTGATAAAGGAATACTCAGCTCTCAATGATATTTGAACTAGTCACTGCAGTTTTCTTTCAAAACGTACTATCTACCATTTGAAGGCTACTGGTTGTCCCTAGCAGAGAACAGATCAGCACTTGGCACAGCTGTCCTCATCTGTCAACCAACCTTCTGGTATTCCAAGAATTAAATATTGGCTTTAAATCTTCTTAACACCATTAGCATTTTTGTTTTACAATTATTGGTGAAGCTAGTGTCCTCATAAATATAAAAGAGTGCGTGCTTGGTGAGCAGACAGACAGATAGGGAAACAGTCCAGTGCGACCTCCATACAACCATGTGCCCTGTGGTAAATCCTGGAGAGCTGGCAGGTATGGTACTGTGGGCAAATAGATCATTGGAGCAGGATCAACTCTACCCCAGCATTATAAAGGAAGATCCTTCCTTGCTGATAAATTAGAGAATATGCTTAGTGAAGGAGAGGCTGTAAGGTGACAAGAGTATTGGAAATGAATGTAGAGAAATGGAATCATCATAACACAAAATTGGCAGCACAGAAGACTGAGTGATTAGGCAGGGGTAACGAGTGTAGCCGAGTGTATTCTCTGGCCAGCTGGTGAGAGCAGAGAGGGAGCAAAGGAAGTAGTGAAATGAAAAGCACAGGCAGGATGGAGGTTGTGGGGAAGCCTAACTCAAAAAAGTAACGTGTATTGAACCAACCCTGCCAAAATAGTTGTCGGTTGGAAGGTGAAGGGAAACAAACTCCCTTAACCTACAAATTCTGCAAAGCAGCACAAAGAAGTGAAAGCATCTCTTGGAACCAAAAGAGGGATAAAAGACGAAGAAGGAAAGAAAAAAGGATGGCAAGCAAGGGGGGAGAGAATGAGCCAATTATCCCTTCTTCCTTCTGTTTCTCTCTCTGCTTTACAATTTTCCCCTCTCCTCCCTAATGTTTATCCATCTATCTCCCCTTCCTCTCTTTTCTGTCATTTCCCTGCTCTCATTTTCTGTTCCTCTGTCCTCTCCTCTATTGTTTCCCTATTCCCCTTCCATTATACTGTCCTCCGCTCTTACTCGGTTTTCCCTTCCCAAATTTCACTACTTGAAAAAACAACAACAAAAACATAGTATCTTTTGTTGAGAGTTGCTAATACTATCCTGTCCCTGGTCTGCTATTCCTGCACCCGCATTGCCACGCTGTCGTGTGGCTGACATAATTCAGGTAGTCTCAGTGTTTTGGGATGGTCATATCTAGAGAACACAAGTTGTTATAGAAATAAGTAGCATGGCACTGAACTCCCAATGGTAAGTGGTACTAAAATGAGAAAATGCCATACTGTACCAGTACACGTGGCAGGTATGAAAATAGAAATTTGGGAAGGAGCCCAGAGAAGTAAGAGGGATAGGCCGAGAGATGACAGTAACCAGTACTGAGACAGTCATCAAGAACAGAAGAGAAGGATCCAACAGATGTTAGATCAACATCTTTTCATCAAAATAAGAGAACAAGGAGGTTATTGCTGTAATATTTGCAAGAGAAAAGGCTCTTGACCAGATGTGGCATTTCCTTGAGCTCTGAAGCAATTAATGTATTTTTGTGGAAGGCGTAAACCATGTTTTCTTCTACTGTAGACAATGTAAACAAGAAGGAAACCTTTCATATTTCACCCCAGGTGTGCTGTGCTGAGACAGTGCCTTGTCCTATAGCAGTAGACAAAGTAAGGACATATTGAGGATGCATTGTCGGGATAAGATGTTTAAAGGGCCTTGGGAGTAAGATTGGTTGGACTAGCTGAGACAAGAACACTGTAACCATGACAGAGAAATTCTCTAGAATCAAGCTGATCAGGCCTGGCTAGAACACAGTGGTGGATTTTTATAAAGGTGGATATTTCCATGCTAACACACAGCCTGAGCCTTATGTTGCAGCACACAGCTCAGAGCACTGGCACAATAATAAACCATAATCCAGATTTTTCAGTTTAAATGGCTTTACATTCAAACAAGCAAATTAACCATAAAATAAAGGGGGTGTGTGGGGGGGGAGGGAAATATTCAAAGAAAGAATAAACTGCAGATAATAAGTACCAATCTGGTGTTGAATGCAGCCCAAGATACGAAGTGAGTGTAAAATGCTGCCGGACCAGGATGACAGCACTTTACACCCACTTTGCACAGGTGTAAATAGCTATACATATTTAAAAGGATCATGTTTTAATCCTAAACACTTGTAAGAGATTTAAAATTCTTCTATATAGTTTAAATCCCTCCCTCCAACAATTTTCCTCTCCCCAAGAAGCCCTCTATGGTGCTTTTGTAAAATAACAATAACAGCTTTTGATACGGTCTCCCACAGTATTCTTGCCAGCAAGTTAAAGAAGTATGGGCTGGATAAATGGAGTGGATAGAAAGCTGGCTAGATCGTCGGGCTCAACGGGTAGTGATCAACGGCTCGATGTCTAGTTGGCAGCCGGTATCAAGCAGAGTGCCCCAAGGGTCGGTCCTGGGGCCGGTTTTGTTCAACATCTTTATTAATGATCTGGATGACGGGATGAATTGCACCCTCTACAAGTTTGCAGATGACACTAAGCTGGGGGGAGAGGTAGATATGCTGGAGGGTAGGGATAGGGTCCAGAGTGACCTAGACAAATTGGAGAATTGGTCCAAAAGAAATCTGATGAGGTTCAACAAGGACAAGTGCAGAGTCCTGCACTTAGGACGGAAGAATCCCATGCACCATTACAGGCTGGGGACCGACTGGCTAAGCAGCAGTTCTGCAGAAAAGGACCTGGGGATTATAATGGATGAGAAGCTAGATATGAGTTAGCAGTGTGCTCTTGTTGCCAAGAAGGCCAACGGCATATTGGGCTGTATTAGTAGGAGTATTGCCAGCAGATCGAGGGAAGTGATTATTCCCCTCTATTCAGCACTGGTGAGGCTACACCTGGAGTACTGCTTCCAGTTTTGGTCCTCCCACTACAGAAGGGATGTGGCCAAATTGGAGAGAGTCCAGCGAAGGGTAACGAAAATGATTAGGGGGCTGGGGCACATGACTTACGAGGAGGGGCTGAGGGAACTGGGCTTGTTTAGTCTACAGAAGAGAAGAGTGAGGGGGGATTTGATAGCAGCCTCCAACTACCTGAAGGGGGGTTCCGAAGAGGATAGAGTTTGGCTGTTCTCAGTGGTGGCAGATGACAGAACAAGGAGCAATGGTCTCAAGTTGCAGTGGGCGAGGTATAGGTTGGATATTAGCAAACGCTATTTCACTAGGAGGGTGGTGAAGCACTGGAATGGGTTACCTAGGGAGGTGGTGGAATGTCCATCCTTAGAGGTTTTTAAGGTCCAGTTTGACAAAGCCCTGGCTGGGATGATTTACTTGATGTTGGTCCTGCTTTGAGCAGGGGATTGGACTAGATGACCTCCTGAGGTCTCTTCCAACCCTAATCTTCTATGACTGTAATTTCCAGCCTTTGGGCCAGATTTCATCACTCTCTACTCAGGGAAAGGTCCTGTTGAAGTTAATGGAAGTCTTGCCAGCAGAAGGACTATGGGACAGTGCCCAGATTCTCTCTTCCTAGTTCTTGGAATGGGGGCTGGTTTGCTTTGGGAGCGGTGCATGCTTGGCTTGTGGGATTCATAATTTAAACTTCATAAAAAGCATGGCTCTCAGTGATTCATGTTATTTGACTAAAGGAATCTGCATGCTCCAATCTTGCCTGTTACCAATTTGAGGGGATGTGGTGAGGTGTGTATGGATGCATGAAACAAAATGGATTATGAATTTGAAAATTGCCAATTATGTTGCATCACACAGCTCAGAGCACTGGCACAATGATAAACCACAATCCAGATTTTTCAGCTTAAATGGCTTTACATTCAAACAAGCAAATTAACCATAAAATAAAGGGTGGGGGGGAATATTCGAAGAAAGAATAAACTGCAGATAATAAGTACCAATCTGGTGTTGAATGCAGCCCAAGATACCAATTGTTTTAAGTCACGACAAAGACAGCTGAATGCTCATCTTGTGGATACAGAGCATGGATGATTGCTTGCCATGAGTATCTTCTCTCACAAATAACAGTTTTTTCGCTCTTAATTTTCTGCTAAATTGGAAGCTAACTGCTTCCCACATTGTCATCGGAACACCTGCAGCTGTGCTGGATTTCTGCGCACCATTTCTTTTAGGTAAAACAGCACTCCGCTTCCTTCAGCTCATCATTATGCTGATGTCTTCCTTTCATTGCGCTGCAGCACTAATGATTCAGGCAGGCTGGTCAGTCATTAAGTGACAAGCAAATGATACCGTATGCAACGTGTGACTAATCGGTCTGAACAAATGAAATCACAGACTTGCTTTTCCCATCATTCATTTCACAAACAGTAGCAATGTGGTGCACAGCAGGTAGTTCAGTTAAAACCAGCCTTGTAAAACAAATTTCGTGCAGCCGTTTAAGTGCATTGTGATGGTCTGATGCTTCAGTTAGTAGGCTGTGCCCAAGGGAATTAAGGAAGATTTGGGTAGAGGGAAACGGGGAGGAGAAGAAATCCTCAGTACATACATTACAGTAATTGAAGGTTTGGTATCTTATTGGTAAGATTTTCGTTTGTATGGATCTCAGAAATGACTATTGGATTAGCAAGCCCAAAACATACAGAACATACACAGAGCTCATCAGGATAGAAGGAGAAACACTTTAAACCAAGGTCTCTGAATATGCATATTTAATATATTAGTATAAAGACAGATTTGGTAAGTCAAATTATTGCAAACATTTATTTGGTGTTGGCATGGATCTAAACATATAAAATGTAATGGTTGAGTCCTGCCTTACTTGTACATCCAAAACCCTCATCCACTGATTTTAATGAAGTGTTTTTCCCCTGGCAAATAAAGCCAAATAATAGTATTAAAAATAATAACATCAATAGTTTACATCCATTGAAGTTAGAGTTTCATGGAATAATTCCATCATTATTAGAATATTGCTAATATTAATAGAGGCAGTGGTTATCCAAAACCATGTTCTGACTGACCACCTGGACTGCTTTGGTGACGTCATAACTATGCCCAATTGGGAACTCATGGCCCAGAAGATCAGGAAAATCTTTTAGTTTATTATGTTAAAAAGAGTTCTAACAGATATTTTTGAGGCAAAAGAGTAGGGAGAGCCCTAGCCTATTTAATATTTTTATCAGTGACCTGGAAGAAAAGATAAGATCATCACTGATAAAGTTTGCAGATGTCACAAAGTCTGGGGAAGTGGTAAATAAGGACACAATTCAAGAAGGATGTTGATAAACTGGAGAAGATTCAGAGAAGAGCCATGAGAATGATCAGAGGATTGGAAAACATGCCTTATAGTGATAGACTCCAGGAGTTCGATCTATTTAGTTTATCAAAGAAAAGGTGAAGGGGGTGACTTGATCAAAGTTTATTAGTACCTACATGGGGAACAAATATTTGATAATGGGCTCTTCAATACAGCAGTCAAACGTATCACAAGATCAAATGGATGGAAGTTAAAGCCAGGTAAATTTATACTAGAAATATGGTGCAGATTTTTAAACAATGAGGGTAATTAAGCATTGGAACAATTTACCAAGGTTTTTTGGTGGATTCTTCATCTCTGGAAATGTTTAAATCAAGATTGGACATTTTTCTCGAAAGAGATGCTCTAGTTCAAACACGAATTAATTCAGGGAAGTCCTATGGCCTGTGACACATGGGAAGTCAGACTAGATGATCACAATAGTCCCTTCTGACTTTTGCTATTAAATTAATAGATTATTTAAACCCTTTCAGCCTGTGCATTAATAAAGTACTAGTGCTTTTCTCAGGAAACTGAAGGCACTGCCTTCAGCCGCAATATTAGAAGCTGGCTGTTAACACAGATAGTCTAAAGCCTTGCTGATTTGATCCTTTTTAAGTAACGTCAGTACCTCCATTTCTACATAATGCACAAGTAGACCCTCATCACTGAAACACACAAAATAAATCCCTGCACACATTAGGTTACTGACTGGGGAGACAATGCAGAGGGCACTTTGTGGGGATGGGAGCTGAGGAGAGGGCAGATGAGGTGGAGAGAAGGAGACGCTGAAGGCTCGATCTTGCAAGGTGCTAAGCACTCTGGCCTCGCTCCAGCAAAACATTTAGCACATGCTAAATTTTAAGCATATGTCTAGTTCCATGGAAATTAGAGGCGCTGCAGTTATTCAGCACCTTTGAAAATCAGGTAACTTGTTTAAGTGCCTAAATATAGATTTAAGAGCTGGTCAGCCAGGTTTGAAAGTGTTGACATTATTTTCTTGTTTTGACTCTATGGCTTCTGAGTGATCTCTGAGCTAAAGCTGGGCAAAGACACTCTCCACAGCGCAAATAGTGATGCTACAAAATATGTTTTTGCTGTTAATAGTTGTAAGTAGTTGGGGTAAAAATGAAAAAGAGATTTTGCCTATTTCTATTGAAGGTTTTGTTTCCTTTGTTTCCTTAACATACTGTAACATGGGACTTCATATTTATACTAGTTGTTTCCTCCTCCAAAGAAAAAAGGCGTTGCAATGACCAAAATATTCTGATTTTATATGGGAGTATTTTGCATGCCCTCTAATGTATTTTACTGCTGATCTTGACACACTTTTCCATTCGGGCACTTATTAAATATTTAATCTAAAGTTAATGAGCATGATAGAAAGTAATGCTTCCTGTAACTTTCTATCTGCTCCACAGCTTTGTACCAAGAACTCATTGGTACATTTATGTGGAGAATGGTAATGGAGCTGAAGGAGACAGAATAGTAGACTAAGACAATGAAGGGTCTGTTGGAGTTTTTTGTTTGTTTTAAACAAAAAGACTGCAAAGTTCAGATCAATGTTCAGACATTTCCAGAAGTCTTCTGTTTGTTCTCTTTCCTTTTAAAACTACTGCAATTTAAAACAAGAAATACAAAGGAAGATGCCCCCATGGCTTTCACTCAGACAGTAACATATTTGTATATACTTTTTGTGGTTTAATTACTCCCATCTTTTTGTTGGTTTTTTTCCCCTTTGGTTAAACAAGAAGTCTCCACATTGCTGTGTGATCTTTGTATCTATGCAGATTAGATGTGGAGAGTGAAGAAACTTGCAACAGTTTCATAAATCAGGGCATTAAGAAATCAGTCTCACACTTTTTCCAGTTAGCAAGCAACTACAACATAACATATTTTAGGCTTCTGGGTTTTCAATTTAGACCAACATTTTCTAGAAAAGACCTGCTGAAATCAAGCAGATAAAATAAATACAGTTTCAAGTTGAAAAATCTCCAGCCTTTTCTATGCCACTCTTACTGGTCATTTAGCATTATCCCTGCAGCCCTTCCAATTGCTTTTGGGTTAAAATATAATTCTATTATTGCTTATTATTTACCACCAACAATGTCCTCAGCAGGTTCTGTATAAGACTCAAAGACAGTCTCTGCCCTGCAGAGTTGATAAACTAGAAGATTGAAAGAGAAAATAGGACACACTGGGAAATCAGGAGCAGGGAATACCAAGTTATTTTCTTGCGATTATGAACTCGCAGTTTGTGAGCATTATCTAATAAGTGCATTTTTAGGAGGGATTTGAATGTGGTGCATTTATGTTACAGTTTTTAGTAGAATTACTAATGGCCCAATCCTGCAAACCCTATCTGAATGTGACTAAGCCCATGTACGTCAGTGAGAGCTTTCCCGTGAATAAAGGACTGCAGATTCAGGCCCTACACATGAATTTTTTTTAAAAAGGAATAACGGAGAACACCTACTACCATCATCTATTCACTCTTCATGGATCACAGTGGTGCTAGGTGGGCCATGTTAAATGTGACCTGTGAAGTGGGGAGGAAGGTAAATGGGCGTGTGACCTCTCCTTCTTTCTAATGTATAAGGAAAGTATGAAAATAGTTTTTTGCTACTGTAGCACATAAGACTGGAAGGGACCTCATGAGTCATCGAGTCCAGTCCCCTGGTATAATCTGGTTCATAAATTTATCATTTGGGACTGATATCACAAGTGAGATAAAAGACAAGAAATGGAAAACTCAGCAACTGAACCATGAGAAGAAAGTAAGCCTGATTAATACTTCGATTGGTTTGTTTTTGTTAACACCTACTTACTACAAATGTCACTTGGGAGAAAGTATGTCTTTGCTAAAAAAATTGACATCCTGCCTCTTCACTTAGAGAGAGAAAACTCACATTATACCCCTGAGATCTGTATGAAGTCCTCCAAGGATGACAAGAGAACAGGCTTTTTTCAACATTAGAAATGTAAAGAGATGTTATACATTTTTCAGGCCTGCTTTATATGTCAAAGATTCACCAAAACTAAAGGCAAAGCAACTTAAAAAAATCCAGGACAACAGCATCCCCACTATGGATTTTCTGACCCCAAAATGGTCCAGTACCCAACAAACTACTAACTATCCAGCACAGTTAGCTTCCACAAGGTAATTGCCACACTCTTCTCCTCCCACACTGCCCACCCACGATAGCTCTCATCCTGGAGTGCTAGCACTGCAGTGTTGGGGCTACTTCATCAAGGAGATATAGGGGAACCTTCTCATTCTGCAGTGTAGAAGTTGCAGCTACTCCTTTCTGGTCTTGAGTACAACTCAATCTATGGTTGTGGTCCAGACACTAGATTGGTCATCATATTCAGGCACCCCCTGGAGCCAGCATCTCCAAGGGGAAAGGGAGCATGACTGCTGCAGCAAAAACTCAAACCCCTGAGCTGATTAATCTCTTCACAGGTACTGGAGTGCCAAATCTTCCTCCACACCCTCGCCATCTCAGATGAGTCCTGGCTGCTATTCAATAGCTCCAGCAAAAAGGGCTTCTGCTGAGCAAGGAGTAAGAAGTGAGCATTCGTCTTGGCTGGCTCCATTTTGAGAGGGCTAGGAAATGTGCCAGTATCCGGACATTTTTTTTGGAGCTTCAGCTCACCTCCCATAATTTCCCTGTGCAGTATTGCTAATGCCAAGCATTCACGAGTCGGGTCTACAAAACCCACAAGGTTATCTTAAAAATCATGACTTTAAAAAAAAATACTAAATTCATATTTGTTTTCTTTAAAGTTTGCCTGGTGGTCTGAGCTTTTATTGAGATACCACAGGCCTCCAAAGTGCTTTGAACATTTCAGCTTCATTATTCAATCTTCAGTGCATGTACAAAAAATGCAAGTCTCCCTGCTGGCTCCTCAAAGGGAAACTCCATTTACCTTCTCTATCCCCCTCCTTTATCACTACCCTTTGCTGCGCTCCCCTCAGTCTCCCTCCCATACTCACATTCCCCAGTCTCCACTCCCATGCTCCCTTAGCCCCACCTGTCTGTTCTTGCCCTGACACCACACCTACACCTCCCCCTTCTCCATTTCCCTCTGCAGCTCTTCAGCCTCTCTTCAGCTCCTCACATTACCCTGTCTCCTCAGTGTCCTGGCAGGCCCCTTAACTATAGAGTCACAGCCACTTTTCCCTGATGAAACCCTGGTTTCAGTCTTATTGTCAAAAATGGAAATTGGTGACCAACTTTACTGGGGCAGCTTAATTTCCACATGCAGAGACTGCAGGAAGTGGTGGCCATATTGCCTCATGTTAGCCCATTAAGACTATTGGATGATGATAGTCATATTGAAAAAAAGAAAATTTGCAAGAAGGGAGGCAGGAATAAGGAAACCATGTGAAACTCCAGATATCGTAAGACATTGTTTATGCTCCTCACAGGCTCCCACATGGCCTGCCAGGGATGAGTGCCAGGAACTGTGGGATAGGTACCCAGAGTACAATGCAACTGCAATGGTACAGCACAACACAAGTGTGGCTATGGGGCAAAACAGATTGAAAACCATGGGAAGCATGAACACACTGCACCACTGGTCCTTACACTGATGCTATCCTATCAGTTCAATTTACAGCTCAGTTCTCTAGGGTAAACACAACCCCCTTACTATCTAATACAATATATGTGATATAATATTATGAATCTCTCACAAAGTGGAATTGCCTTTTCTCCGTGTATGTGTGTCCCACTTTCTCTGTCTTTATTCAAAAAGGAAGTTAATCCTAGTAATTTCAGCTCACTGGTTTAAAGAGAAAATAATCAATCTGTAGAATTAATATTCTTCTACAGGAACTTGCTACTGCTCTGTACAATATTGATTTATGCCACTTTACGAGAGACTCAAAAACACTTGTTTGATTTAGTTCTTTTTAAAATATTGCATAGTGGCATGAAATTCAAAATGAAAGCTATAGCTTTTGTATCAAATCACCTAAGCAAAAAAAATGAGATATCCAAATTTTAAACAATAACCGAACCATGATTTTACATGAAATACTGAAAAACCTACATGCAGCTGTGTGTGACTTTTATAGAGAGCAGTGGGGTGTCTTCCATGTGTTTAACATTATTTTTGCTATATTAAAGAAAATAAATCAGACAGATTTATATCTGTCATGACTAAAACACTGCTTCATAGTTATTATAGAGCAACGGGCAGAAGGGTCGAGATACAATTCTAAACAGAGAATTCCCTCCAAAAAATAAAGATTGGATCAAGCCATCTCTCTATTTCCTTCTCTTTCCAAAATTTGTGTCCCCCTCCCCAAAAAAACCCTCTTCTTTCTCTCCCTGAATCCTGTCCTGACACCCTTTAATTAACACTCTTTTTTTGGTTGGCACTATGTACTGTAGGTTGCTTGCATGACTGGATTCCTACCCCTGCAGTGCTATTAGGCACCCTGTGGAGCACAAACAAAAAGCCCCAGAGAGCCTGACCCAACTATTTTCCTATGAATAGAACACCCTTTCTTTATTAAGATAAAAGAGCTGTGAGTGCGCCTGTGTGTTGTGTTTGGATAGGGAGGAGATATACATCTAGGCATAAATATAGTGTGTGTGTAAGGCAAATTTCTGAATATGCTGCGGATTGTTCAGCTTTAGAAAGATTTCATTCTCGTCTTCAAGACTGCCTGGAATATTTGCAAGATAGTTCTCAAACTGGGGCAAAAAGAGTCTTAGGAAAGCCTTTGAGCTCCAGCTTGCCTTGGGGCAACGGTCTCAGCAACACAGCACTGCAGATAGCCTGCCAGGCTTCCTTTGACCTGCTACTCATAGTATAGGATACACAGTTCCCAGCTCAGGATCTTCAACTAGCCTGGCACTGGCTTCCTGCTGGCATGAACCAGGGGGTGCAGCAGCTTCTCCTCCCAGTGGGTATGTTCTGCTCTTGTGCTGATGAGAACTCCCCAGGAGGGCAGGGGGGGTCTGTCCTTCAGTGAGGAAGGAAAGGTCAGTATCCCAACATATCAAGCACCGCATTAGAGATGAGAGAGGCAAGGAAGAGAGTAAACTTTCCCCTAGATTTACCTCCTAAATGACCCTCAAAACCAGGATAATGGATCTGCAAAGATGCTTAGTGGTCACCTAGATATTCGGGTGACTGATGAATTAAAAATACTTGAGATAAAGGCTTGGTCTACCCTTACAACATACAATGGCATAGCTAATGTCAGAGGGTGAAAACCCCCCACACTCCCTACTGACATAGCTATGCCAACCCTCAACGAAGACACAGCTATGCGGACAGAAGAGTGCTTCTGGCAGCACAGCAAACGTCGTTCAGGGAGGTGATGTCACTGAGCCGACAGGAAAATTTGGGGGCTATGCTGGCGTAGCTCTATAGAGTAGACACAGTCAAAGATACTCCAGTATCTGCCTATTTGACATCCAGGGACTATATAGGGCCAGATAGCACCAGTACAGCACTGGCCAACATTAAGGGCCGTGCAGAGCTACCCAGCCCCAGTGAAGCCCATGGAAGGATTGTGCCTTCAGCTGCGCTGGGAGAATCAGACCCACTCTCTGCTGGCAGCTGGGCCTTTCAAATCACTTAACTCTTCTAATACTGTAGCTAAGAAATCAAGATAAGTGACGTTCATTATAAACTCCTAATTTAGCTCTCATGGAAAAGTGAAAGATTAAAACGCTGGCTTGGCAATGTGCAAATGCTTTTGAAAGACACAGCTGGGCCAGGTGGGTGTTGGGAAGAGCATCTGGGCAAGAAAGCACATTAACAAGAAATGCTGGGGGTGGGGACACAGAAGCAAGAGATGCTGGAAGGAGCAAGGCGGCTAATGATTCGAGAGGGGGAGAGCAGCAAAGCCCCTTAATTCTTCAATCACTGTGTAATGTCCTGCTAGCAGCTCCTTCTCATTTATAGCAATGAGGCTCCTGCTCAGGCACCTCTGCTGATCACAGCTGTGGCAGTATGGTATAGGGAGAAAGGACATCTTTTAAACAGGTGGACTGGAATCTGCCTATGTTTGATACATCAAAATCAACATCTTAATTTCTACTTGGTATTTAATCAGCAGGGCAGATCCCAGGTCACTGGTGCAGTGTGTTCACTGACAGATGTGCCCTACAGTAGGCAGGGAGGGAGAAGTGGCTCATTTTGCAAGCTAAGTTTTGTTTCTTAGGATTACATAGGTTTCCATTTTATTCCCATATAAATTCTGTCACGGGGTGGCTGGCCCCTGTAAATGAAGCAGGTCCAGCTCCCATGTACCAGAATCAGCACTCCCAGTTTGGCCAATTAAGAGGATGAGGCAGACCTAGGGGTTATAGAAGACCAGACCTGGAAGAGGTCATCTCTGGTGAAAGCTGCCGAGAGCTCTCTACAGGTCCTCCCTGGAAAGAGGGGGGGATTATCAGGAAGCCAGGGGATGGACTAGCCAGATGGTCTTCCTCAATCACAACCACTGCCAGGAACTGTCTGGAAAAAGGCTGGGGATAAGGAAGCTAGGAGAGGAGCTATTTGGCTGGCCTTTCTGAGCCAGAGAGCCAAGGCTGGAAAGGTCTGAAGGCAGAGGGAGATACCTGCTGGCTCTGGCAGGCCAAGAGTTGAAGCCAGAGGGTCAGAGAGGGCTGAAGGGACACCTGGGCTGCGCTGGAGAGATGCTGTGGCTTTACTCGATGCACTCTCTGCACTATGGTTGTGGGACTTGGTGTTGGGACTTGTTTTCTTACAGTTTATGTGCATGGGCTTTTATAATAAATGAATCCCACAAGGATTATATTTGTTCTTAAAGACTATTTGGGCTATTTCTGGGACTCCCAAAGAGGGAACCTGAGGCAGGCACGCTTGTTGTGCTGTGGCCTGCTGCAGGAGGGTGCACCAGGCAGGGCCACCTGTGACATTGTGGTGGAGAATGTGGGCATCTCAAATCAGCCCCTGGCAAGAGGGGGGTAGCAAAGCAGAGTCCAGGGAGGAATTATCAGGGAGCTAGTAGAGGGCTAACCTGCTGCCCTTCCTGAGTCAAAACCAGTGCCAGGAGGCTGACAAGGGGGTGGGGTTAGCAAGACAGCAGAGGGGCTAGCCAGCTGTCCTTCCTGAGCCAGAGAGCCATGGCCAGAAAAAGATGAAGGCTGAGAGCAGCAGAGGGAGATATTAACTGGCTTTTGGAGCCAGAGACCCAGGGTGCACCAAGGGATATCAGGACTGTATTTGATATATTGCCTGGATTATGGTGTTGGGATCTGTCATGTGCGTGGAGTTTTCTTTTCTAATAAATTAACCCCACAAGAGTTATTTGCATCCAGAAAGATGCTTTGGACTATCTCTGGGTCTGAGTCTGATAGGCGTGCCGGTCATGCTGCGGCCTGCTAGTGGAGGGTTCTCCAACCAGGGCTGCGTATGACACTCTGTTTAAAGACAGACAGTGAGAGGAAAAAACATAGATTAAATCCTGGCCCCATTGAAGGAAGTGGGAATTCTATGGTTGAATTCAATGGAGCCAGGATTTCACCCCATATTTCTGAAGGTTATCAGAGCTTTTTGATTGTTCAGATTAACTGACCGATGAAAACTTGGGTGGTTTAAGTGATCATTATTCTTTTTTATTTTTAAGATAGTTAACTGCAGTAGCTACATACACTGCTATGAACATCATGACAATAACTTGGTATGAGATGTGAAGAATTATCTTTTGGAACACTTAGAATTTCAGTTATGTTGTATTATTGTGGTTCGTTTTAGCTCTGCTCCCCCATTCTCTCACAGCTGCAGTTAGTGACCATAGTTTAACTGATTGGCACTTCCCCTACCACAGTGACACCGGCTGAAATTGTATGGTACCGGAGTTGCACTATAACGGTTTTCTCCACAGAACAATAGGCTGTAAAGTACATTACAGAACCACAGCTGTTGTGTTCACCCAGAAACATCCTGTACATTGTTGTGAGTACTTTATCCTCTATTACCATATCACGGTAACGGATAAGAACAGAATTACTGAACAAAATATAAAGAGGGGAAGTGTAACAGTTGCTACATAGCAGATAATGCCTAGAACTAGGCGCTACCTTTACAGAAGGTATATAGGTCCTAAAAAATGGCTCCTGTGATATTCTTGGAGAGGACAGATAATCCAGTGTTTAAGCCACCAGCCAGACTAGAAGTCAGGAGAGTGAGGTTCAGCTCCTAGCTCTGCCGCACACTTCAGAGGTGACCTTGTGCAAGTCTTTTAATCTTTGTGTGACCCAGAAGATAAAATAAGGATAATACTTCCTTCCTTTCTTCCACACTTTTGGTCTTTATTTATACAATGAGGGTTGCTAGGCGGTAACTCTGTTATTATATGTATGAACAGCACTGAGCACAATGGGACTCTGACATAAATTGGGACCCTAGGGACTAGATATTTTAATCCAATCAGTGGAGAAAGAGAAAAGAAAGGGGAAAAAGGTATTTTCAAAACTTTAGTGGTGAGAAAGGAAAGGTGTGCTTAAGGAAGTTAGTCACAGTAAGTGCCAAGGGATCCTGATGTTTGTGGTGCCACCAGCCAAAATCTCTTTTGGTGCCTCACTGCCGTTGTGTAGGGCAAGTTAATGAAGGTGCCATTCTCCCGCCCCTTTCAGGCTCTCAAGAGTCCCCCCACCCCCACCCACCCACACCCATAACATTAGTAGTGCAGTAATCTTTGGGTCACTGTTGTCCAGTGGTGCTCTTAACCTACTGCCCCAGTGATTTCATTCAGAATGGGAAGTCCTAAATTGTCCTTATGAATCCTTTTCTGGGATTAGAAACCAGAGGGTGACTAACTTCTAAAGTAGGAGGCAGAGCATCTCACCCTAAGCAAAGCTTCCAAGACACTGGCCATGTGTGCATCTTTGGACTAGATTCACAAAGGGCCTTAGGTGCCTAACTGCCACTTTAGGCACCTGAGTCCCAGATTTAGGCATCATTGATATTCACAAAACCCCTGCTCAGCTGCCACCTGTAAGGGCCCAAAACTCACACACTGTCTAGTTCTCTAGGTGCCTGTGTTGCTGCCTCTGGACCTGTGCACTGCTACCTCATGCTGTATGCCTGGGTGCCTAAGCCCCATTACCATCCAAGAGCCAGGGGAAGATAAGCAAAGGGGAGCCTAACTCGCCTGGTAGGTGTGCTCAGAAGCCATCTAGCTCTACAGAAAACAGAGAGGGGAGGAGGAAGAAAAGGAGGATCTCCCTCAAAACTTTTAGCCCAATGATTAGGGTACTCACCCAAGATGAAGGGTACTCTGCCTGATGGGAAGGGACTTGAACAGGGCTCAGCCACCTCTTGAGTGAGTGCCTCACCCCATGGCTATGGTGCATTTGCTCTGGCCCAGTTAATATTTAACTTTTCAGTTATTTAATTGAAGAGGAACAACTTCAAGTGGAGAGACTGAGGGAGCCGCACATCAGAATGTTCCATAGCTCAGCGGCTAGGGCACTCCCCGGAGGGGGCAGATACCTGTTCCAATCCCTTCTTCCTCTCGGGTGGGGAGGGCACTTGAACTGGTAGTCTCCCACTTCCCCCGTGAACACTGTAATCATTGGGCTAAAAGTTATGAGGGAGATCATTGTCATCATCGTCATCCTCCTCTCCACCCTAGCCACCAGGCTCCAGGACAGGCTACCCAGCTATGAATGCCAAGCAGAGATAGATGCCTAATTCTTCAGAAAAGCACAGGGCTCAGCATATCCCCCTCTCCATAGCATCTCCCATTGGCTAGTTTAGGTGGCTCCCTGCCTTTTGGGAATGCCATTTTTAGGCCCTCTCTCTCTCTCTCTCCATCACCGTATAGGGAGCCTAGCCACCAAACCCAGGCTTTGTGAATCCTAGTGATTTTTCTAGATGCCTAAAGGTAGGCATCACCACACCAAAGTTTCTTTGCGAATCTAGCCCTTTGTGTCCTCAGCCTGTACAAAGCTGTACCTTATGAAAAGCATTTCCTACTGAATGCTATACGACCTGATCTTGTTCACATCAATGTCAAAACTCCTATTGACTTCAGTGGATGTAGGATTGAGACCCTGCCACTGTATGTGATTCTAGCCACTACCATCACCCCCATCATTTTAGCCCTACCCGTGTGTAAAGGACTCTAATCGTTGCCAAGCCTTCACTAATAAAGACTGTTGTCCACAAAGAACTGAAATACCACTCGTGTCTTTGGCAGTCTCGATATGCAGTATATAAGTCTTCTGAAAGACTGGGATCAATCTTTGTACGTGCTAAACAGACATCTAACCATTCAGTAGCTAGCTTCATCAGTTCCAATCTTTTAAGTTGCATAGTAACTATAATTTCTCCTGCTCAATGAAAAGGAAGAGTCTTCACCTTCTCCACAAGCTGGCAAGAGGGAAATGCCATCTCTAGTGCATTGGACTAGCCATTTCATTATTAGTTTCAATACTGACTTATGGAGCTCACAAAGTTAGGTATTTTTAGAGTATCAGTTCTGATTATTAGCAATAATTGCTATGTCTACACAGTCCTTGGTCTTTCTCTTTAGACTGCTAGTAAGGGTACCAATTGTGGTGGTTTCTAGAGTATGGACGCTTGTCCACTAGGAATTGAACAGAGACTAATTCACTTTGCATAAGCCACTGGACAATCACCAGCTGGTAATTTTTGAACAAGATTTGATTTGAACTATTCTAAAGGGACTTGCCCCAGGCCCTGAGTAAATCAGCAGCATAGCCAAGATTAGAACTCAGAAGCTTCTGACGGCTAGACCTGTGCTCCAGCCCCTGGAGTATGTTGCATCTCCCCCTCAGCCATCCAGTCATCATATGACTATCTTTGTCTTTATATAGAAAAAAAAGACAACTGAGCTTTTTTATCTCTGAAACATGAAGTACATTCACCCCAGCTTGTGGATGGAAATATCTCAAGACAAGAACCTGAATGATGAGACATGGAATTTCTACCATATTCCATAGGTTTCATTGTTCTATTGTTTTATCTGTTAAATGCAGCCCATTAAATATGAAAGCTAATTCTTCTGCCTTAGATTGCAGCCTCTCTCATACTAAGACCAGTATTAAATATTTTCTCAGTAGGGGCTTGTCTCCAGGGCAAGTTGTTATGTGCCAAGCCAGGGTGTGAATCTACGGTGCACCAGCTCGCCACACAGTAACATCTCATGTAGACACTGCTGCATTGCACTGAAAGTCCCATAAGTACTAAAGGGTAGTAAACCAAACCACAGTCCAGGATCTCATGTTTAGAACACGTACACAGAAAGGTATCGTAGAGTATGCACACCCCATCTTATTTTAGGGCTGGTTGGAGTTGTGATACCACCGCAATTACTGTCTATCAGACCATCCCTAGACTGAAGGCAGCATGACTCAGTGGTCAGGGTCAAGATGGCTGCCTCGGGGGAAGGGCCATGTGACCTGGTGGCCCGAGTCAATACCACTGCCCTTGAGGCCAGGTCTGCGCAGCCTAGTGGCCAGAATCTGGAAAGTGGGCCGCCACCTAGGGGTGGGTGGTGGCTGGGGTAAGGGGACCCAGGCCCTCCCTCTCCACTGGGTCCTGGCCCAGGGCCCTGTCAGCGGTGAGCGTGGTCACCACCCAGTCAGCAGGGATCCTACTGCAACATGCTGACTTTCCTCAGGTGGGAGATACCACTCACCCGGCCTTCCTGGGCCACTTCCTACTGTGAGTCCTGAAGCTAAGGTCTGTTGGTTGTCGGGGTCTCCGAGCTCCTCGGCACAGGTAGCTTGTTGGGACTCCGACTCCAGTCAGCCGGACGTAGGCAACAGGTCTCCGGTTTGGGCCTTGGGATCTCTGGTTTCTGCAGTCAGGGGCTGAAGCAGCTCCTGGGCTGGAGCCTCCATCGAGCATCCTTCCTCCTCGGCAGTCAGCTGTTCCCTTTTATACTGAGGCAGCTGTTGGAGTATGCTCAACACAGTCTGAGGGGTGGGACTTCCGCTACCCATATTGTGGGGTTAATCCTATCTCGTCCAATGCAGGGGTGTGCACACTCAGTCACAAAAGGGAAGTCCCTAATTTATAAAATGAGAGAGCTGAACCTGCTTCTGTAGTGTTAAGGACTGTTTGAATGAGTCTATAATGACAGATAATGATTTTACTATGATGTCATACACTGTAATAGGGATTCCACAACCTCCCTAGGTAACCTGTTTTAGTGCTTAACTAACCAACCGTATGGTTGAAAAGATTTTCCTTAATGTAAATTGGATTAGAATCAGGCTCAGGGTATCCTCAATGGAGAGAAATAGGTGAATTAAACAAGGTCTTGCCTCTACATCAGGAGAAATGATTGGTAATGATGCCTTCTAGAACCAAGGTTGAATGGTTGCTCTTGGCTTCCCATGCAGATTATAGGACTAACTCAGAGGGTTTCCTGAAAAATGACATTGATACAAGTAGTTTTAATACATGGAACATGCTACAGATCTTAGAGCAGTGGTCCCCAAATTGTGGGGCACACCTCCTAGGAGAGGACAGAGGAATATTCAGGGGGCACAGTGAGGCTCGGCCAGCCCCCATGGGGGGCAGGGAGGGAATGCCACCCAGCTCCACTCCAGCTCTGCCCTCAGTTGCAGCTCTAGCACTGGCCTCGGCCCCCAGTTCCCAGCTGCAACTCTGCTCCTGGACGCAGCTCCTGACCCCCGGCCGCAGCTCCTGGGGTAGCGAGGACAGGTTCCGTTATGGGTAAGAGGGGTTCAACAGAAAAACTTTGGGGACCACTGTCTTAGAGTGTTGGATATACTTCCCAAGATCTAAAAATGCTGTAATATAACCTACTGGTCAGCATTACAGCTGTTCATAGGAGATCTGGTCAAGTAATAACAGGGGGTCTTTGGCTTGTTGGACTGCTGTTGGCCAGGGAGGAGTGTGTTTAGAATGCATTCCCAGCTACTAGCTGGTAGAAGAACTGCTCTGTAAAAAGAAAGTGCTCTAGTAATAAGCACAGTAGCCACTAGATGGTACTAGAAGACTCCTATTGCACAGGTGAAAGTTGTACATTATAGCTTGGAGATTTGCCTCTCTGTTTTCTTTTTGCAAAGTAGGGAGGACAGAAAACTATCACTCCAATTTTGATACACAGTGTAGGTCTCCCTTCTCCATGCAAAACTCTTCAAATCAAGATAGGATGCTCCATCTCATCCCTTTCAGACCCACTACATTTAGGAGCACCTTTTGTGAAGTTATTTTTTAAATCGATGTCTTAGTATATAAAGCACATTTGTATTATTGCCTTTCCATGTTATTGTAGTTTGTGTTATAGGCAAGAAGCCGGTCACTGTTATACTCAATGTAATATGAGGTATTTCTGTAGCTCCTTACAAATGAGAATCTTAAAGCACTCTATGCACATTCATTAAATGAGTCTCAAAAACAAACAAACAAAACAAAACAACCCTGTAAGGTATTATCTTTTAGACTGTAAAATCTCCAGGAAAGGGTCTAGTTTAACTTGGACTGGATTGAGTACATTGTCATCACTTAATCGCCAGTCTCCCAGTGAGAAAACAGAGGTATTGAGTGACATGCCTAAAATGACATAGGAAGTCTGTGGAAGAGCTGATTGGAGACCCCAGATCTCCAGGCTTCAGCTGCTACTTTGCTTCGAGTAGGCTTATAGGAACACCTACAGACCTCAACCAAGAAAGGGGTTAATTATACCAGTATAAGGCACTAACAGTATAACCGCATCCACATTAGGGATTGTACTAATATAACCATTTTGGTTAATCCCCACACCACTAACATACATTGTTATAAGGGTAAAACTTTAAAGTGTAGACCAGGCCTCAGCCTGCCTAGAAACATCACTATGTTAGTTACACTCTAACATTTAAGGGTTTCTTTGCTTTGTACTATACCAATGGTTTCCATTTTGTTAAATAGCCAGAGCACTACCCATATTAACAATAGTTTAAGCGCCACCTTTTAATGCTGTACCAAAAGTACAGATGGAAAGTTGGGTATTGAATGGCTCAGGACAGTCATGATGGAATACAGATCCTTCTATCTCCAGGTAACAGTCAGATCAAGCACAGGGTGGTGGTAATAGGACTGAAGTTATTATCGAACAGCTATTTGAATGATATAGAATGAGCTGAAGCCATGTAAACAGAAGTTATCCTTATTGGTAGGCTTTGGAAGGAAGGAAGGGAATAGATGCTGAACTACTCTTTCACTTATGAAGACGGTCTCTCTAGGCCAGGTGGTGCCCACTATGTTATTCTAATGCAGTGATACTCAGACCTCAGTGGTTCAGTAGCCAAATTAGCGATCAATATTACCTAAAAGAGCCACAGTAGTAGTGTGAATTCATCGTTTCATTTACTATAGTAATATATATGCATATTTAAATTGTATGATGGGAAATATTTAGTTTAAACTATATAAAATTATCACAACAAAATGACTGACCAAGTATTATTATATCATCAGCTACAGTTGGTTAACATAGTAAAAGTCTCCTGATTAATAACTTAGATCAGTTAATAATTAAATCAGTGTTTTAACATCACACACTGCAAAAAGCCGCAGGAGACGCATTAAAGCGACACTTGCAGCTTGTGAGCCTGTCGAAGTATCACTGTTCTAAAGGGTATGAGAACTTAGGTTTCCAGAGGTCTTAATCTGGTACATTTCACGAGCACCAGATTCAGTTAAAAAATATAAACCAGAAGAAAAGAAATGAAAGGTGGTTTAGCAGAAAGGGCGGTCATTGAAAGTTCAGTGACTGGAAGAGCTACAGTGGTTGACAATGGAATTTGTAATCCCGAGATAAGATTTTTCAAATGATGCCAGTTTTTTTGTTATAGGAAGGAATTTAAACCTTGTGAATAAACAGAGTCAAGTAATGCTAGGGGACCAAGCTGCTGTACTAAAGAGAAAACTGAACAGTTGTTTGGAGACACAGAGGCCATGCACTGCCAGCCAGAAAGGAACAATGACTAATGCCTGGTGCTCTGTGTATCTCAGATCAGCATTTGTCTTTGTTTTGTTCTAGCCTCGTTTGCTTTCATTTACTTTTGTCCACTTTATAATTGGTTTACTGAGCAGGCATGAGAGACCCACCAGTGGTCTAATATCAGTCAAGTCTAGGAGAAACGCAATCCGGATTCTATTCCTAGCTCTGCATGAGCTTAGCCAAGTCACTTAGCCTCTGCCTCATAGGGAAGGTCTACACTTGCGGCAGTATGTGGATACAGACTCATGGGTATAAATAGCAGTATAGACTATGAGACACTGCTTAGATGAGTAGAGTAGACAGACATACCAGAACATTAGGGAATGTACTGCACATGGCTCTCTACAAACCCAAGCAGTATCTTCCATGTTTACACTGCTAAAAGTATCCCACTGCCTCCCCCATGCCAGAGTCTTTCCTTACTGCAGTGAAAGACTCCAACAGCAGGGAAAGGCTTTAGTTCAGTGGTGGGCAACCTGAGGCCCATCAGGCTAATCTGATTGCGGGCCACAAGACATTTTGCTGACGTTGGCCGTCCGCAGGCATGGGCCCCCGCAGCTCCCAGTGGCTGCGGTTCGCTGTTCCCAGCCAATGGGAGCTGTGGGAAGCAGCGGCCAGCACGTCCCTGTGGCCCGCCGCTTCCCGCAGCTCCCATTGGCGGGGAATGGCAAACCGCAGCCACTGGGAGCTCCAGGGGCCTGTGCCTGCGGACAGCCAATGTCAGCAAAATTCCAACAATCAGATTACCCTGATGGGCCGCAGGTTGCCCACCACTGCTCTAGTTGCTCCTCGCCACCTTCTCCCACCAGAGTCTTTCACTGCTGTGTGCAGCTACACATTGCAGTGTGGACTCAGCCTGCTTTTCACTGCTGCGCATAGCTATATGTATGCTATACTCTGCCACAAGCATAGACAAGGCCTTCGTTTCCTCATCTGTGAAATAGGGATAACCACCTCTCTCCCAGGGTGGCTGACAGAGTTAGGGCAGGTCTACACTAGAAATGCTACATCAGCACAGCTTCACCAATGCAGTTGTGCCACTGTAGCACATCTGGTGAAGATGCACTATGCTGACAGGAGAGCACTCTCCCGTCGGCATAATTACTCCACCTCCATGAGAGGCAGAAGCTATGTCAGTGCGAGAGCGCTGGTGTGGACAGCTCTTAGGTTGCTGTAACTTGCGTCACTAGGGGTGCATGTGTTTTTTTCATATGCCTGGGTGATGCAAGTTAGATCAACTTAAGTGGTAGCATAGACCGGCCCTTAGCCAGTTAATGACTGCAAAGTGTTTTGAGATCTTGGAAGGGAGGTGCAACTGCAATGAAAAATATTAGTTGTTACTTTCTGTTGAGATTCTTTTTAAATTGCCATACTGTGGAAGGTGCATTTTCCCTATGTCTACTAATTAATAGGAATTAACTATCATGTAGACATTTATAAGACTGATCTGTTTGTACAGGAATCCAAATGTGCTATGGGCCAAATTCTGCCATGACTTGAACCCTGAGCACATCCACTGAAACCAAAGGGGTTGTACAAGGTATACGTCAAGGCAAAAAAAATGTGGGGGGAGGGATAGCTCAGTGGTTTGAGCATTGGCCTGCTGAACCTAAGGTTGTGAGTTCAATCCTTGAGGGGGACACTTAGGGATCTGAGGTAAAATCAGTACTTGGCCCTGCTAGTGAAGGCAGGGGGCTGGACTTGATGACCTTTCAGGGTCCCTTCCAGTTCTAAGTGATATGTAGATCTCCATATAAATATATATATATGACCCATGGTACCTAATCTTAAAATGCTCCATTGGAGTAGTTATTTATAAAAGTTAAATTTTAGAGAAAGTTTCTTCTTAGCACTGAAATTATATCCTAAAACCTGCTGGAGTCCCCACCCCAATCCTGAAATATACACATAGTATGGGATTTTTAGAAGTGCTTAGTGTTGGCTTAACTCAGCTTAATTCTGATTTCAACAGCAGCAAACACTGAGCATTTCTGTAAATCTCACCTATACTGTATCTAGTCCAACTTTATGGTCATAAGAATCGCTTTGCTGGGTCAGAGCAATGGTCCATCTAGCCCAGTATCCTGTCTTCCGACAGGGGCTATTGCTTCGGAGGGAATGAACAGAACAGGACAATTATTGAGTGATCCATCCAGTCATCCAGTCCCCAGCTTCTAGCAGTCAGAGGTTTAGGGACACCCACAGAGGTGATGTGTGGGGGGCACACAGGGTCATATGCCTCCCAGATTTCTCTGGGCACCTCTCGCTGGGATGCCCAGCAGCAGCTCCCCCTGGCAGCGGCAATTACCGTGTGTCCATGCAGCGAGGGGAGGGGGTAAACAACACAAACAACACTTCCCTATTCACCTTCTCCATACTATTTATGATTTTATAGACTTATATCATATCCTTCCCCCCCACGACCACCAGTTGTCTCTTTTCTAAGATGAACAGCCCAGCCTTTTCAATCTCACCTCATATGGAAGCTGTTCCATACCCTAATCATTTTGTTGCTCTGACCTGTACCTTTTCCAATTCTAATATATCTTTTTAGAGATTGGGCAAGCAAAACTGCATGCAGTATTTAAGGTGCAAGCATCCCATGGATTTATATAGTGGCATTATGATAATTTCTGTTTTATTATCTATCCCTTTCCTACTGGTTCCTAACATTGTTAGCTTTTTTATCTGCTGCTGTACACTGAACACATGTTTTCAGAGAACTATCCACAAGATCTCTTTCTTGAGTGGTAAAACTAGGCTGTCCCTAGAGTGGTGCGGGGCCCAGGGCAGAAGGAGGCTGGGAGGCTCCAGGGACGACGACGATGGCGCTCTCCCTCCCTGTGCTACAGGGCTGGGGAGGCTCCAGAGATGACGACGATGTGCGCTCTCCCTCCTGGCGCTCCAGAGCTGGGGAGGTTCCAGGGATGACGATGCGTGCTCTCCCTCCCGGCGCTCCGGTGCAGCTTCAGGGATGACGACGACACGCGCTCTCCTTCCCAGCGCTCTGGGGCTGGAGAGGCTGCAGCGGCGCCGCTGTGCGCTCTCCCTCCCTGTGCACTCTCCCTCGGGTGGAAGGGGCAGGGCTGGGGGCTAGCCTCCCCCAGCCAGTGGTTCACACACCAGCCAATCACGCTGGCCTGTGGGGTCCCCCAAAGTATGGGGCCTGGAGCAGTCACCCCGATTTGCCATACCCTAGGGTCAGCTCTGGGTAACACCTAAGTTAATCCTAATTACATACAAAATGATGGGGTCTATGTTTTCCAACATGCATTACTTTACACTGAATTTCATCTGCCATTTCATTGCCTGTCACCCAGTTTTGTGGGATCTTTTTGTAACTCTTCACAGTCAGCTTTGGACTTCACTATCTTGAGTAATTTAGTATTATCTGCAAACTTTGCCACCTCACTGTTTACCGCCTTTTCCAGGTCATTTATGACTATACTGAACAGGACAAGTCCCAGTACAGGTCCTTAGGGTACCCTCCTATTCACCTCTTTCCATAGTGAAAACTGACCATTTATTCCTATCCTTTGTTCCTATCTTTTAACCAGTTACTGATCCATGACAGGATCCCTCTTATCCCATGATTGCTTACTTTAAGAGCCTTTGGTGTGGGATCCTGTCAAAGACTTTCTGAAAGTCCAAGTACAGTATATCTAATGGATCACTCTTACCCACATGCTTGTTGACACCCTCAGAGAATTCTAATAGATTTGTAAAGGGAAATCATGCCTCACCAAAGCCATGTTGACTCTTCCAACATACCGTGTTCATCTAGATGTCTGATCATTCTGTTCTTTGCTACAGTTTCAACCAATTTGCCTGGCACTGAGGTTAGGTTTACTTGCCTGTAATTGCCAGGACTGCCTCTAGAGCCTTTTAAAAAAAAATATATCAGTTACAACGACTGATTTAAGCAACAGGTTACATGCCACAGTTAGTAGTTCTGCAATTTCAAATTTGGATTCCTTCAGAACGCTTGGGTGAATACCATCTGGTTCTGGTGACTTATTGTTTAATTTAACAATTTATTCCAAAGCCTCCTCTTGACACCTCAGTCTGGGATAGTTCCTCAAATCTGTCACCTAAAAAGAATGGCTCAGGAGTGGGGAATCTCCCTCACATCCTCTGCTGCGTAGACCAGTGCAAAGAATTCATTTATCTTCTCTGCAACAGGCTTGTCTTCCTTGATTGCTCTTTTAACACCTTGATCATCCACATAGCTCCACTGATTGGTTGGCAGGCTTCCTGCTTCTGATGCATTTAAAAATGTTGCGGTTAGTTTTTGTGTCTTTTGCTAGTTGCTCTTCAAGTTTTTTTTTTTGGTCTGCTTAATTATACTTTTACACTTGACTTGCCAGAGCTTATGCTCTATTTTCCTTAGTAGAATTTGACTTCTGAAAGGATGCCTTTTCACCTCTAATCACCTCTTTTATACTGCAGTTTAGCTATGGTGGCAATTTTTTGATCATCTTGTTTAGATTTGGGTCATGTATTTAGTTTGAGCCTCTATTATGGCATTTTTAAATAGTTTCCATGCAGCTTGCAGGCATTTCACTCTTGTGACTGTTCCTTTTAACTTCTGTTTAACTAACCGCCTCATTTTTCTATAGTTCCCCTTTTTGAATTTAAATGCTACTGTGGTAGGTTTCTTTGGTATTTTCATCCCTATATGGAAGTTTAAATTTAATTTTGCTCACTATTACCAAGCTGTTCAGCATTATTCACCTCTTGCACCAGATCCTTTGTTCCACTTAGGACTAAATCAAGTACTGTCTCTGCCGTTGGTTCCAAGACTAGCTGCTCCAAGAAGCAGTCATTAATGGTGTCTAGACATTCTCTCTGCATGCCATTCTGAGGTGACATGTACTCCATCAATATGGGGACAGTGGAAATCCCCCATTACTGAGCACCTGCAAGTTCCTATGGACTTCAAATATTTTGGATTCTCAACTCTTCACTGGTACCTATTGATTTAGGACTGTAAAAACAGAAGTGATCATTTTTGATGCAGCTCATTTAAACTCCCTTAATGGTATTAGATAAGTCCTTCGCAATTATTGTCCACTATTGATACAGAACAGTTTGTCACACAACAATTTTACTTCCAAGGGTCAAATGAGTGTAGGTGATCAGCTCAGAGACATCCAAATGATAACAAGGAACACATGTACTGCAATGCTCTTCTGAGAAAGTCCATTCCCACTGCACACAAGATTGTAACTTTGATTAAACAGTGTCTGTTCAGCATCATGTCACTAACGCAGCAGGCAAGGGATTTGGTTACTTTGGTCCAACTCATTCAGACAATTCTGCATATGATTGAAGGAGCTGTCCTAGAACAATTGAGCATACTGTAGCAAAACTCTGCTGAGATGCTGACTCCATATAAGAGAGTAACATAGCAGAAAGAAGCTAATGGGCACAGACCATTTCTATCATAAGTGACTATGCACTTTCCATCATAAAAACAGAAAACTAAATCCACAGGGAAAAGTGTACAAAAAAACTGAACAGATATTTCCATCAGTCTATTTACATGAGAATCCAAGACAAATCTAATAAACCGAGATCAATGGATCATAGAATAGCCTCTTACTGTGGCATTTTTTCCCCTTCAATCCCTTAACATCACACTGGTACAGTTTTAGGTTTAATGAAATAAACAAGGCATGTGGTTCGACCACTAGATGTCACTGATGTCTGAAGTTTTAACAGCCACAAGAAAATGCATATGAGTAGGAAAGAGAATTAGAGACAAAGTGAGTGATGTAATATCTTTTATTAGAGCAACTTCTATTAGTTGATGGAGAGGACAAGTTTAAGTGTCACAGAGAGGAAGAGCTGTCCCCTCCACCAACTAACAGAAGTTGCTCCAATAAAAGATATTATGTCACCCACCTTGCGTCTCTCAAATCCTGGGACCAAGATAGCTACAACACTGCAAACAAGTTAATTATTGGAAGATTTGTTCTAGCCAGAAGCTCCCACTTTGATGTAACCAAGAGGAGCTTTTAGTTCTGAAAGAACTTTAGCACAATCTCCAGTGGCTCAGTCAACAGAAAGCTTTCCTTAGCTCAACTGATGCATCTGGTCCTCAGAGGGGCTCACCATGGAGGTCCCTGTGGGAGTCCTGCCCTAAACTCTTTGAGATCAGCTGATAAAAGCACTGTAAACGATTTATTCTTAATAATAAAATGCAACATACAGCCCAGTCTCTCTAGTTTTGCTGGGAGGAAGTAGCCAATACCTGGTTTTGCCATATTAGTTTAGCTCAGTTTCCTTTGAAGTCTTAACATTTAGAAAACCGGAGCTTGATTCTGCTCTCATTCACAGTTTTGCTAATCAGGAGGTGCTCCACTGAAGTCATTCAAATTACATTGATTTAAGTTAGAGCAGAATCCAGCCCTCTCTTTAAAATGTCAAGCCAGGTAGTCATTCCTGTACCTATATGCTGCCACTGTTAAGCCGCTTCCTTTCACACTAGTATGCATCTAGAATAATGCAGTGAAGTCAAAGGAGTTGTTCAGGATTTACACCGTGTCAGTGAGAGCAGGCCCCCCCCCCCCCCCCCGTTTCATTCAGGACTGGTCATTTCTTCCCCTTACTCTGCCCCATCTCATACCTATAAAGTCTTGTGTTGCTCCTTGTGACTTATGGAGATTTTAATAAGATTTGTATATTATTTCCCTGCCCCCATTCTGCCTCTTCCAAACGTCCCCCTATTCCCAGTCCCCACGCCCTACCAGCTGCTGCTGCTGCCACCACCTGTTCTCTCCCCCCTTGGGGTTCCATGCTGACCTCCTACAAGAGGGGAGGCAGAAAGAGAGGGAAAGAAACAGGCTGCATAAAGGCAAGTTACCACAGTAGCCAGGGGAATAACTGCAATCATTGCCTACAGCCTAGGTGGATGCTCAAGGATCCAGCTAGGCTGGCAGCAGTCTTGAAAGGGCTGCCATATATACAAATGTCATGATTTGTATAACAGATGGTAGTCCTACCTGCTCTTGTTCTTGAGCCCCATCATGAACAGACACTTTCCTCTACTTAAGGAATTGAGCACACAGACTATTTGCAAGCCCCTCCTATATGAATTCTGACCACCACCTGGCAGCACTTTTGACAGATCTTCCTCCCATTTCGCTGTTGGCTTTTTGTATGGAGTCAAGTGTGCAGGTAGACTGTCGTACAAAGAGATAGCACATTCTATTATCTTTGGGATTACAGATAAGACTTATAGACAGAACGCAGCGAGTTGAAGGCACAAATATCCACTGCCCTGATAGACAACAAGAAGGAACACATTCTGAAAGTAGCCACAGTCTGGCCTACAAGTCTTGTCTGCATGATAGAACTTCACCATTGCTGACAACTGGTGTCAGTAACGGGTAAAGCTGGTAGTGCTGAACACAATTCAGCTGCAAATGTTGACATAGACAAGCTGTGTTCAGAAATCACGTTCAGTTTTGTATTGTAGACAGGGCCTACTTTTGAATTAAATCATTTGCACATATAGAGTTTTTGCCTCCGTACCCTACCTACATTCATCTTCCTGACTTGTGCATGCAAATGGTCACTGACTTTCTCTTGAAGAGCCAGATACATTGCAGATGGCACAGAGATGCACATTACACCTTCCAGCACAAGTAAGTCTCCTTACATGGTAGGGAGGGCAGGTCTTTGATCAAAGTTTTCCAACTAAAGGAGATAACTACTGTACCAATTATACTAGCAAGAATTCTCTGGAATGCTGAAAATCAACTGAAATGTCAAATGGTATATCTGAAAGAATTGCACTGTGGTTTCACTGCTATTGTTGTTAGGGGGGATGTTTCACCTCTGTTCCAATCCTTAAACTACAAGTGAAAGTATCTGGGGATTCAAGTTTATTGCAATCCCCAGTGAAAGTTTGCCCATAACACAGTTTAATCCCTAACCAATTGAGACTCTTTGTTGGAGACAAGCCAGTACTAGAATCAGTTTCAATTCAATAACACTTTATTGGCATACCAAGCAAACACAAGTGGTGTCAAAGTGTAAAAAGGGAGATTGATCCCTCAAGCATTGTCAGAGGTAGGTATAATTTGCCCACAGCTGGGCTTCAGAGTGTGTTTGGGGTTTGAGCCCCTGCGTCTATTTCTGAATCAGAAAAAAAAATTAAAGATAAAAACCGATTACTTTCCCCAGTAAGTTCCCCTCCAGTGCAGGATGTTTCCATATAGTTCATTTTCTAGTAATTTGTCCCAGCTCATGATAACTGTCTCAAAGGACATTTCACCACTCACTTTAAATGGGTGAATTCCTTCAGCATCAGTTTTTTATCCTAACTAATATTCTTCCCTACCCCATTTCCCTTGGGAGGCAATTCCACACTCCAATAGAGTTCATTGTCAGGAAGTTTTCCTTAGTCTACATGTTCATGCTCTTAGTCAGGACCGGCTCTAGGCACCAGCAAAGCAAGCATGTGCTTGGGGCGGCACATTTCCAGGGCGGCATTCCGGCCATCCCTTTTTTTTCGGAAAAATCCACCAATGTATGAAAAAAAATACTACATGAAGATCAAAAAAATCTCCAGTAGTGCGATAGGAGCGTGACGTGAAAAATATCGTGTCATGTTGTGACATGGTCACTCAAATGTGAACGTGCATAAATGTGTAAACGTTAACGGTTATTAATTAAATCAGGAATCACGATTACTTGTGTCTACTGTGCTGCCCTATTAGCACCATTCGTGCCAATTTCTGTGTTGCGTCAGTGCCAGTGGTTATAGAGCTAAAATGCCAGGACAAAAACGTTTGTAATTGTGACTTTGTTAAAATTAAATTAAATGAGTACACTAGTAGGAAATTGTTTTATTTCACTAACTACAAATTCTCTGGTTTCATTTTTTTTTAATTTTAAACAGTCAAAAACAAAACAAAACAAAAAACCATTGCAAAGTGCAAACATGTGTAAAAGCCACACACAAAAAAAGGGAGGGGGGTGGCCAAAATTTTTTTTTGCTTGGGGCAGCAAAAAACCTAGAGCCGGCCCTGCTCTTAGTTTCATCTCAGTATGCCTAATTACTGTTTACAGAGAGGTTGTGTCTACACTATACTTTTTTTCCAAAATCTTAAAAAACACCATCAGCTGCTCTACACTAGCTCTCTCACCCTTAGTAATACAATAGAGCTGTAATGGTAGTAATGCAATGGTGGGGGAATTTTAAGAGAAAGCAGAGTGTAGTCAAAGCCCATATAGTTATAGACATAACTTACCCCATGTTAAGTGTTCTCCCCCCTCCTTTGTCCACAAATATATAGGTTGTAACAACTATCCGTTACTACAATCCCCTTTGTTATAATTTAGCAATAGTGAGCTCTGCTAATCTTGCCTCATAAATAACTCTCTGCAGTCCCTCTCATTTTGGTGTGTGTGTGTGTATTTCTCTGTAATCCCACTAATTACTCTTCACCTTCCTAGTAAAGAGATGCAGAAGGAGTTCAAGATTTTGAGTGGACCCTTAAAGCCATGTAGGACTATGACTTTGCATTGGGATATTTTTCTGGTACCGTCACATTGTAAGCTTGAATTGGATTTACCATCTGTTATCATCCTAAAACCTCTTTTCTTTCCTGCATCCAGAAATTATTGCAGACTAGATACCAATGGGCTCTATCATCCTTTTTACAGGAAAACCCATTGTAGGACTCTGGAGAGCTAGGGGGATTGTGAGCAAGTCCAGCTATAAAGTCCATCCCACAAACTGGAGCCCCTTTTTGAGAAAGAAGCTTAGTTGGTTATTTTCAAGCCAGCATAATTAAGTTCCTTCAGAAAGGCTATTTCACAGGCTGCTTATTCAGAAAAGGCTTCCAGACAAAACGAATAAACAAAGATACATACATTTGCCACAGTCCTATAGGACCTTTAAGACTAACAGAAGTATTGGAAGCATAAGCTTTCGTGGGTAAGAACCTCACTTCTTCAGATGCAAGACGTGAGGTTCTTACCCACGAAAGCTTATGCTCCCAATACTTCTGTTAGTCTTAAAGGTGCCACAGGACCCTCTGTTGCTTTTTACAGATTCAGACTAACACGGCTACCCCTCTGATACTTGAGTCCTGTAGGGAATGCACAGGGATTTTCACCTAGCAGTAGCTTTCCTAAGAGCTTGATCTCTTTATATGAGCTTCTGAAAATTAGATGCAGCTGTCCTGCCTCCTGCCCTTGAACTCCTAAGGAAACTCCTCTGGGTCCTAATTTCCCACACTGTATGCAGATGTTACCTCTTCTCATTAGAGAAGCTGGGACATGGGGCTTCATGACCACAGGGCTCCCTCTTGGGTTCTGAAGGGTTCAGAAACATGCATCAAAATGAAGAAATCTCTGCAAGCTTATCATGAAGATTCCTCCCCATCACTGTCAGGAATGGGGGTTTCTGTCCTTCTCTAGCCCTAGGGCTAAACTCCAGAGATCACCCAAGATCTGCATTGAGCCTAAGCAATCCTCTGTGCAGACTCAGTGCCTCTGCAGCAGCTTATGATCCTTCTCCTCGGCAGAGTGGTTCTGATGCCAGAGACTCCCGGCTGCAGCTGCTTGCAGAATGAACTTAAAGGGGGAGTAACTCTGTGTAATGGAGCTGTGAAAAGTAACACCGGCCTAGGCTGTATTACCTTTATACCCTGATGTCTGCAAGGCTGTAGAGACAACAATGCAGGTGAAATGTGAAGGTCCAAAGCATCTGGTTTTGTACTTCTTTTGCATGGACTCCTGGATCCAGGAAGCACCTTCTCTGTGGGGACGGGTGGCAATGGAGGAGGGGGACACTGCTGAGTAATCCACTGAGCTCCCTTCTGCACAGGAGGACATGATCTGTTTATGGAGGGAAACACTTCTTTCCTTCCTTGAAGATTGGTACCATATTTGCATTTGTCCAGTCTCCAAGTACCTCCTCAATTCCCCAGGATTTCTGGCATGTTCCCTTAATCCTTTGGAATCTACTATTATTGCATGCATTTCTACAGTGCTCATCACAGTCTCTGGGCTCCCACTGTACTGTAAGGTGGATGTCACATGGGAACTGGTTAATTTCCAGTCCTAAGGAGTGATCACTGGAAGAAGTAGGATGTCCTGGGGAGGCAAGAGGGTCTGTAGCTGGTGGGAAGCTCAGCCAAGTCTGAATTCTTCAGAGGAGGAGTGGTTCGGGAACTGCTCCCTGAGAATCTCCCTCCTCCTCTAGCCTGTACAGTTTACATGACTCTGCTGCCTTTGCAGCTGTTTTTCAAACACTCCTTCAGGCCAAAAAACAGCAAGGAAAGACAGGGTGACATGGTGAGGTGTGGTTGAGAGTCGGGATCATTGCGGGGGAAGTATGTCAAATCTGGGAAGTGGGGCTAGTGGCTGTGCAAGAGAGAATAAAAACATGCTCAAACACTGGTTTTCTCATTACGCTACTGTATACTGAGCTGAGAAGTGTTTTATGATCTCTGATACTGGGAATCCCAAATGATGCCTCTTAATAGAAAGATACCTATAACAAGCTGTTCAGAAATACCAACTGTTTCCAGCTTCCTTTTAATTCATTTCCTTCCTGTTATTTTCTTCCATTAAGTGATTGCAAGCCTCTAATCTCAGCGTGGTAACTGGTTCTGGAAATAGTGCATAAATCCAGGGCTACCTCTAATGGAACATGTGACTGAATAGGACTTGATCAGAGTAACAAGGTGGGATCTAGTCCCTGCCCAGGATTAATTTGGGATAAATCACTTCCATATTTGTCTTGTTTTTCCTTATTGTAAAGTGGGGAGAATATTTGAACTAACAACTTCCCTACACTAGGGTTACCATATTTCAACAATCAAAAAAGAGGACAG